>NC_044196.1:33109051-33294919 GCF_900880675.1 Sparus aurata | reverse complement strand
TAATTATCATTTTTAATGACAGAAGTATATGTGCCACACCCTGTCCGATACCAACTACTACGATTTAGAACTTCCTCATTCAGGCTGTCAACCTGAATTCAATGTTCATATAGGAAATCATCAGTTTAACAAGGAAGTACAAGAGTAAAAACTTTCATCTGAAATAAAACGTTCTGAAAGTAGTGATCCTCAAGTAATCATCCTCACTGATAATGACGAGTCATAAACAAGAATAATCATGATCAAAAACAGAATGCAGGAAGTGCTGCTCAACTGGAAAATAGTGTCCCTGTGTTGCGCTTCAGTTTGGGGATCTTATATAACAACTTATTACACGGCTCTTCTTAATGCTGTAGAATGCTCCATTCACTTGAATGAGCCTTCCCAACATTCGGGAAGTGCTGCTAAGCATATTTGACCGTTGTCAAGGAAAGTGGCCTTTTTACCTCTGATTCACGTATTTCGTAGCACTCCGCCCTCTAAAATCTTTGCTCCACAAGGAGTCCGGTCACTTTTCACTCCAGCATCTTCAGTCGCTTTAGCTGAGTTGTTGTCACCGGTCAAGAAAAGAAAAAGAGAGGAAAGCAGCGAAGATGGAGAAGCGAAACGGCGTCGGTTTGGCGAACTATATTTCTCTGCTGAAAAACACTGTGAACGGTAACAAATAAATTGTAAAAAGAGTCAAGTTTTTTTTTCATGTTGGCAAGTAACCGTGTAATAAGTGGGATAATGTATAGAGCGGCGGTCACTATCGGGAAAATAAGTCCCGACAGGATGAACCGGACCCCGACGCATGGTGACCGCATTATCCCTTACTTGCGTACCTGCCTCAGACTTTTTCAACATTCTGAAAGATTAATCCTATATTGTAAGCGGATACATTATTTATAGAAAATTCTGTCTCCGACTGATGTGAAAATGTTGGAAAATATACTTACAATGCTTGAAGTCTGGTGTGCTCTGTGAGCATTAATCAAACTGGAACTCTATCCGTCTTTTTATCTGACAGACTCTCTTGTTTAAATCACAGCTACGCCTATCAAATGTGATGCTAAGCTGCTGAACAGGTTGGACTGGTTGTGGATGAGTAAGCACAACGAAATGAAACTAACTGTTGTTATGCTGTCATATGTTCCCACCATTTTATGTATATTGGGAGAAACAGTTTGTTGCCTTGTTGAACAAACAAGATATTTCAACATGTATTACTCTATTACTTAAATCTTGTTTGTACTTTGAATTTCAAAGGCCACGGTCAATAATACAAACTGAGATTTAAGTGTGTGAACTGACAGGATACTGTGGTAGAATAACTTGACAATAATAATACAATTCAAACAAATAGCCTATAGAGAGAAGTCTTCTTGTCCTTAATTCTTCATTTGACAAAGAATGAGCACCACAGTCTGCAGAGAATGGAACCAGAGGAGATAGAGAAATGTAGTTTCATTTATACACCTGTTTTTTTTGGCTTATACATTTTGGCTATACTAGACCTCATTGGTCTTGAGAATGGGTTACACACTGTTAACAAACTAACTAATCTATTTGAGACTTTTACATCAGATGTTGTTGTGCTTTTTCTTGCTGACTCTGAAGTTCTTAATCCTTTTTTCATTCAACTTCACTGCCACTGGGTTCAACTGGGCCGAACCCGGGGATCCTCAACGTTCATGAATGGCATTGTAACACTAAAACATTTTACCACTGAAACATTTCTTAACATCCACCTTACACTTTGACAGCGATCTGCTGAAGGACACAAACATAAAATTAGATAATTGAACTCGCTCAGCTTTTAGCAGCTTCGTAAAAACACAGAACCACACAAACCTCTTAACAATAATGTGTAGTTATTGTTTTAAGTGTTTATAAATGATGATACTATATCACTCACTGGTGCTCAAGGAGGTTTTAGATCCCAGTGTGTTTGTCTGGGTAGGCTTGGTTATGGGTATCCATCTTATTGACCAACTTTGATGAAAACGGCAACACCTCAAATAATTATCATGAGTTGTTAAAAACTGTCTTGTACTGCTGTTCTCAAACTGTGGTGCTATGTGAGCTCCCTCTAGTGGTACGCACAGGAATCCAAGGAACATTTATAGAAAACAATATAAATAAAAAACTTTATTTATACCAAATACCGAGCAACAACCTCGAGGGCTGAGAAATGAAGCCAATGCAGGAGTAACAAAAATGCAGTCCCTCAAATGGCCACTTGAGGCTGGTGGCCAAAAGTGAGTCAGTCTCCACTGCATCTCCATCTTTTTTCTGTCTACCTTACTCTCTCTTCCTGTTCAGTTAGTAAGATCAAGTCAGTCCCCAGAAATGAAGAGGAAGTTTCAGTGCACTACAAAAGTGCAGGGCAAAGATAACACAAGCTCCTTTAGAGAGGTTAGTGAAGTTAATGCTCTGTCTACACAATATCATGAATATTTTGTTTGCAATAAAAAAAAGTAAGGAAAGTAATTTATCCTGTGAGGGGAGACTTGATGTTCAGTTAATGTTGATATTATAGCAGCCATAACCTGAACATAACATAACATAACATAACATGATGCTAATATAAACCAAACATAACATAACATAATGCTAATATAACCATATCATAACATAACATAATGCTAATATAAGCCAAAAATAACATTACATAACATAACATAAGGAAACATATCTTTCAATCATATTTTCAGACATTAATTGCTGAACTCTTACTCATTGTGTATTTTGAGGGCAACATTCTCCACAATTAAAACTAACTCAAGAAATAGTCAGGATTTTGGAAAGCTCTTATATTTATTCAAGTTGTGAAAATACAGATATATTTTCAATACTATTTGTTGTGAATCCTCTGCTGGGAGGAGGAGTACACGTCACAGCAAGCTGCTTCATGCACAGACTGATGGACTGTTTGCCCATGCGCAGTGTGTTCGATAAAACTTTCTGTGCAGTTTAGTTGAGTATATCTTCCACCGATCGTCAGCGCTCTTCTTTATTCCTTCGTGCAACAGTGTGCGTCGGTGATGATGTAAGTTACGTGATGAGTGGATATTGTTTATATTTCATATGTGATGAGAGCTATTAATATTACCAGGTTACTAAACTCGGTTTGCTTGTTAGCTTACCATTTAGCATGTCTTACTGAACCCCATGACACATAGACGGCCCAACATGTAACTCAGTTAATTACCATACATTTTATTTTCTTCTGTGACTGTTTATTTAGCGGTGTAGCTGTCCTTCATTGAGGCTGCTATCATATTGATGCTAGCATGTCAAATTGACCAGACCGGTAGCTGCCTGGGCTGTCTTAGAGTCCTAAAGAGAGAGAGTGGCGCCACCTCCGTTTACTGCAATGGTTCAGTTTTTTCACAGCAATGGCGGAGCATGGAGCCCCGCAAAAGTTTTCGCTAACTTCCGCCCAATGTAATTCTTATGGAGCACACGATCGGAGCAACACTTGATCAAGGTAAAATGTTTAAAGAATGACATTTTCACATCAGTAGTGCATCGGAATTAAATTGACATGAGTAACGTAATTAAGTATGTTGTCGGATTGTCCCCGTCTAGATTAGAAGATTCAGAGAATATTAACAGATAAAAGTTTAAGCTAGCACACTAGATAACGATAGCTACAAATGCAACAGGCTAAATTGTAAATTTGGTTCTCCAAATACAACTTAATCCAATGCTGTCAATTTATACTATCAGCGAGGTTAATGTGTAGGGAGTGTGATTGTAGTTAAACATCAATTTAATATCATTGAGGCTGCGGAATGACGGGTGAAACTTATATCAGGACATTAATTATGAACTGAACTCATAATGTCTCTCACCATCGCATTGCACTGACTCAATACCATCGTCAGTATGTTTCTAGCTTCAGAGAGCTATTTTGTGAAATATTGCAGCCCATACACTTATCCACTAGCCTACTATATTAGGGCTGCCAGTTTATATTTGATATTCGAATATAGGCGCAGTGATGCCACTTCACAACTTTATTTTGCATGCTGCAGGCCAGGAGTGCTGAGTAGACAATAGGGAGACTGAAAACATAATGAATGTGATGCTTTTCAAGCAGTCATACTAAACAAATGTCCCTAACAGGTGATATCATCTTGCATATATTTGGAAACCTACAGTAGGAGCACTTTGTTGTGTAGCGTCAGTGATGCTGCAGGCCAGGAGTACTGAGTGGACCACAGTGAGACTGGAAACATAGTAAGGTGGGTCAGGCACAATAAATCATACTAGACTGGTATCATCTTGCAATATTATCAAAGGAATAATACTAACCATTGCTATGAGTCATATTATTTGATACACCTGTGCAACGTCATGCAGTGCAGTACAAAGGCTGTGCTATAAATTCTACTTATCTTCAGTTTTTGTTGACATTACCATAAAAGATGTTCATTCTACTTGATGTTATCTGTTGAGGTCAGAGTGGGTGGTGGTGCTGGGCTGGCCTGCATTATCTCAACAATTGTTGCTTATATTTTGCCTTTAAGTATTTCAATGGAGAGGGCAAAATATCAGGAACACTGATGAATATAATGCACCCAGTACAGCAGACACCTTATAGCCTGGTTCTGGTAGTTGGCGGAACAGTGATGTTTGCTGGATACAGGTATGTGGAGGGGCAGTGATGCTGGCTTTACCCTAAAACACTTTCAGCTCTTCTGGGGTTGCCTGATGTTAAACCTAGGCCACTGTTCTTTTTCAACTTCTTGGTTTGGCTCTTGCTTCCAAGATGGTGATCTTTTAAGTGTTGTTTTTTCCTGTCTTTTTTTTTTGCTTCAATCCACAACTTCAACCTAATAAATCTCCTGATGATCTTTTCTGTTACTCCACAGCATAATGGAAACCTGCTGTAGAGTGCCAGAGCTTCCTTCTCCAACACACCCTCTGCGTTTGGAAGCTCCATGAGGGAGGAACCAGTCTTTGTCCTTCGGTTCCCTTGGTTTTTGCATTGTTTTTCCTGTTCTGTGTTCTCTGTTTTTAATTAAAAAAAATCCTAAACTTCCCAGTGGTGTGGTATTTGAAAGTGTGCGGAAGTGCAAATGCATTGTTTGAATATGATTAGCCCACACATTTTTTTGTTGTTTAAATCTTTGAAGGTGATAAAATTGCTATTTCTGACTTTAGCCACCCATGCTACATTAATTTCTTCGAGCATCCCCATGCAGCACAGTATACCATGGTGAAGACTGTATTTGAAGGACAACATACCAGAAAGGACACACACAGCTTGACGTGCTGATCTGTTTGACTTCTTTAGATACTGTTTTTAAGGACTTCATTGTGGTAAGTGCATTGGGAAAAACAAGACTGTGGTTTTTATGCATCAATGAGTAGAGTAAGTTTGGATAAGTAAGAATAGTTAACGAATATTGATAGAATTCCATTTATTTGCAATGAATTCAAATCAAAATTTATTTGCCATGGATTTCCTATTAGAACACAGTTATCTTCTGATATCATATTATCATCATCATGATGCTGTTGTGAGTCCAGACTTCTTCTGCAGTCAACTGACAAATCATTGTTAGTCACCTGTTAGTCTGCCTCACTCAAGTCTGAAAGTTTAAAAAAAGAAAATATTACGATTTTATTGCTATCAAGAACTGTAAATGTTTAGTAAAGTTAACAGAGTTCTAAGCAATTAACACAAGTGCATAAATATGCATATAATTGACAAGAATAGTTAATAAATAGTGGTAGAATTTCATTTATTTGCAATGAATTCAAATAAAAATTGAATTCATTTGCCATGGATTTCCGATTAGAACAGTTATTATCATAATGCTGCTGGGATTCCAGACTTGTCTGTTAGACTGTTAGTCTGCCTCACTCAAGTCATAAAGTAAATAAAAAGCAGAAAATATTACGAATGTATTGCTTTACAGGTTAAGTAAACATAACGGAGTTCGAATCAATTAACACAAGCATATAAAAGTTGCAAAGCAAAGCATTTATTGACCATTATTTACCAATCGTCGTGGTTTACCTAGTGTTTTCAATTGCCCGCCAAGCACTTCCGGGAACTTTTGGAGGCTACATGGACCACGTGATCCGCCAGCGTTTTGAACTTCCGTTGTCGCCACTCTCTCTCTTTAGGACTCTAGGCTGTCTCAGTTTAGCTTGGTCACATGACCGGCCTGTTGCGCCAAGCTGTAGTGTTGTTTAATGATCTTACACTGACCCCTATTGGTGATTTGCAGTATGACACCTTATTCATGTCTGTTGTAATTAATGTTATTCTATTAATGCCACTGTATCGTAGGTTAATTGTTATTAATGTTGTTTATTGTTGTTGTCCTCTGCAGACATCACAAACCACACACATACAAATACTACAGTGTCCTGATCATTTGGATAGAGGATAATAAAGTCATCTAAAGGGAAGAAGTTGCTGCGTCTTCTCTGACCGGAGGATTAGGCCAGTATATATACAGCCAGCATATCATCACCGAAGCTGTTCCGTAACACTATTCAATGAATGAACAAGGTCCCTTCACCTTCTAAGTTTTATAAATTTCTGCAAAAGAACATTTTATTTTTTCAAAGCAAGCGCAAAGACCCGTTCATATTTTTGTGACAAACAGAAATTGCAGTCTTTGTTTTATGTACATTTTGTAGGTTGTAAATCAGAATTCAGTGTTTTCAAAGAACAGAACCAAACCTCTTTATTCCTCTTGTAATCTTTCTGAAATGGCAGTACATGTGAGAGACTGTGGCAGAACGGGTAACGAGACAGGATAATCAAGAAAGTAAAATGACTCACATAATGTAATTAAATGATGGAAAAATACACAAAATTGTAAAAAAAACTTAACTATTGTCATCTTCAGGGTCTTTTCAGGTTAAATTGGCACACCAAGAAGTGAAAAGAAGTATAATTTTGCAACCCACATGGTTGGCTGGTCCAACTCTAACAAAATATTATTGTTTTTGTTCATATGACATCAGTGGCGCCGCCAGCCGGAATCCTGTACGCACTGTGCGTACTATTTTTGAAGGTGAAAAAAAAATAAATAAATAAAATAAAGCAATTTGTATTCTGTGTAATTTCTCCCTCCCTCTGCTTAGCGGGAAAGCGGGGACTTGGGATCACTTTTCATAGCCTGTATCCCTCTCTGCACAGAGATGCATTTATTTATAGGAACAGCATAGGCTAGTGAGCACCATACATATGTCTTCTCAGTAGCGTAACATCATGGTGATAGGCCCCGGTGCAAATATTTTTTTTGTGCCCCTAAACACAGGCGCGCGCGCTTGGACTCATGCACAGCCACTCGAGAGAACTGCTATTGCAGGGCTGGACTGGCCATCGGGAGTACCGGGATTTTTCCCGGTGGGCCGATCAATAATGGGCCGATGGACGGCCGTTTTTTATTTTATCTATTTATTTATTTATTTATTCTGCTGCTCCACGATGTTTCTCTGTCGACCCCAAGAGACAGAGAGATCGGCGAAAAATCAAACTGAGCTTCAGTGTCTGTCCGAGGAGGACAGCAACAGGGCCAGGCTGCCTGCTGGAGGGAGGAAGAAGTCTAACGAGGAGCCTGAGATAAACATGCGGGGATGAGTTATCAGCAGACGGGCACGCCACGAGAGAGTGTCCCGCAAAATGATCAGGACGATGGAGAAACAAATGTCCGCCACCGTGAGTGACAGCAGAGATGAGGAGTTTGCCGCGAGTGCTGGTTGGCTGAATCGTTTCCTCCGCCGCAACAACTTCACCTGCAGAAGACGTACAACTATTGTCCAGAAGGATGCCAGAGAATTCTCCGAGAAGCTGGAGAAGTTTGTGACATTTTCATCCCGGATTTTTGAGAGGAAGGAATTAAACGCCTGTCCCAAATTGCCGCCTGGTCCCAAATAAACGCCTTGTCTGTTAAGTGATTGAAACAAATAAACGCCCTGACTATTATTTGGTATTTTACGGTATAATAACTCTACGGCCCGGGGAGAGAGACATGCATTGGCTCGGCCCACAGTGCTCAGCTGCAGACACAGCAGAGCAGTGACGAGACGGGACTCATCATGACTGACAGGCATCAAGGCCACTCAGCGTTACCCTACCGACCCGCCCCCAGCTATTTCATTCACAAAAACAGGACCTGCGGCAATTCTGGACAGCTGTTTTTTTTGTTTTGTTTTTCTTTCTTCCTTCATGGGCCCCTGACGGCGTCTGGGCCCCGGTGCAGCTGCACCGGTTGCACCGCCGATACTTACGCCACTTCTACAAATCCCGACCACGTTTGCAAAGTCTGGATGAAAACAAATGCTGCATGTCTGCAGTGCACTGTCCAGGGTGCTGAACCGGGCCGGATTGGAAGATTCGGTGGGCTAGATATTTGAATTATGCAAATCAGCGGGTGACACCAAACAACGTCTGCCCAAGCAAGTCAGAGCTTTTCTTTCTCTCACACAGTGACCTGGAGAGACGCAGCCGCATCTCAGAGGACGATCGCGCGTGTGTGCGCAATTGCGCATAGCGTGTGTTGCCCCTTCTCCACTACATAATACAGCTCGGCTCTACCTGACTCAGTTTAGTTGCTTTTCCATCACAACTGAGTTCGTCATAGTTCCACCTCAGCGGGGGCGACGTCGTCATATCATGGCGGCTACAGTCGCATCATATCTTTTTCTCTCCTCTGGTCAGCTCCAAACTCACTTGTCTGCACTGCGATTATGGACCACAGCGTGGTTTTCCACACATCAGCCATTTAATACGTGTCAGAATAACCACAGTCTCATAGATCATGTGGGCGCTGCAATCTGTTATTTCACTGATACTGAAAACATTAGATTTTGTATTAAAAAAGTATTTTTCCATTTGTTGTATTTGCCGTTTCTGTGCGTACTTTGAAATTGAATCCTGGCGGCGCCACTGTATGACATGACCTGTATAATTTGTAAGATACAACTAAAAACATCAGATAAATGTTGCAAAATAAAAGAAGAACAGTTCCTGATTATGATGATTCTCATGTAAAAGTATAAAATCTTAAAAAATACAAATTCTACACCATAACAAATGAGGAGAAAGTCCTTTGAATTGTACTTAACGTACCATTAATGTTATTCGTAACATTTTTTTTTAGGTCTCATGATATCAGGTGTGAAAAGGCCTCTTGGACTATCTTTGTGCAGTGCTGCTGAAGCCTTGCTATGGGGTTGGGCAGGACACTACAACTAATGGTGTTCTTTTACACCAGAACTGGTTGTGCTTGGTTGAGACTCTTGTACTGGGACACCTGGGTGCTCCTCATTTATGGACAGCACTGTGAACCTTGTGGTGATGTCTTCTCTCTGAAACATTTCCTTCAGAGGGACCTCTGAATTCCAACCTTTGCTCTTGGCAAACTTGTAAACACATCCGAAGAGATCAGGAAACAGCTCCATCACTTTAACTTCGTCTTCATCATCGGCACTGCAAAGGAAAAGGAACCTTTCATTACAAAGTATTGAAAACTAGCATATATGGGTGAATGACACCTATAACCAAAGCATCACATCATGTGCTAGTAGACTTAATGACTTCTGGATTGTGTTTTGGCTTTCAGTTGTCATGCATCTTCTTTGTCACTGTCTGTGATAGTCATAATAATTCAAGGGAATGTAGTTGACGGATCAGAAAAGTAATTTAAATCATGCATACAGCACTGAAAGGGACATCAAAGATAAGGTCTGCATGACAGATAACATGCTCAGTTTCTGGCAGTTGGCTTTTATAGCTGATTATGAAATATATTAGACTTTTAACAAACTCCAAGTGCTGATTAGGGCTGCTGTCCACTGAAATACAAGTAACTAAACAGGTTTTGTTTACAAGCAGTTTTGTCAAATTTACCCAAATTAAGTACCATGTTTTCTTTTTGACTTCCTACATTTAACTGAAAAAATAGGCTTGTTTTTAGTTTGAAAACTGGTTTACAGGTGAATATAGATGCAGAGCATCAGCAAGAAGTTGAATGTAATAGTATGTGAGGAAATATATGATCTAAACATTAAAGAGGTCATATTATGCTTGTTACCTTTCATTTATTGTGTTATGAAGCATGTTTGTGCATGTGAAAGGTTTGCAAAGTGAAAAAACCCAAAGTCCATGCCACAGGGTTATTATTAAATATATACACTCAGACAAACAGCAGACATACAGTTGCTACTGCTGTAGCAGTGACATTTTAGATCACACTACCTTGTTCAGCATGACCCCCCCTACTCTGCCTCTAATTGGCTACATCCTGCCTGTGAAGATATGCACATGTGCAACTCTCACCAAAGACTGAACAGAGTAGAGATGTCTCACTCACAAGACACAGTGTGAAAAGGGACGCTGCAGTGATGCACCACATGAGAAAAATTATGTTTTTTTTTTTGGAAAATTAAAGGTATGTAAACCTATTTTACAAGAACCCCCAAATAAAAGTATGAACCTGGAAATAATATGCATAGCATAATATGACTTGTTAGCCGAGTTTCACTCACTAGTGCACATGAAGGGTTCGGATGAAGCGCAGTAATCCCAGTATGTGGTCAGGGTAGGGTTTCTTCTTGTCATCCACCTTCTGGAGCAATTCTGGTGAAAACTGTAACACCGAATAAATTAGTGATAGGGAGTAATATAAAAGTTGAAGTTGTTATGTTGCAGTCACCTTCTTTTTCCACTGTCTGAAGGATCCATCCCTGGCGTATTGTTCCATTGAACTGATCAGTTCCGGGTCAGCATGTCGGCAGTTCGACACCTCCTCCCTGTCGCCAGTCTTTCTCAAGTAGTCAAGTCTCCTGACAAAAAAGTGTATCTTAGAATATATGAATTACAAAACAAACTAATATCATATAACCTAAAGGTTCTGTTCCAATGTTAAGTAAACTCAAAAACTCAAGATCTCACTGACTCTAACATATTACTCTGTAATAAAGTGAAACTACATTAAATAAAGCCCAATAAACGCACCATCCTCTGAGTGCTGTTCTCTGTCTGATCATTATTAATATGGAACTACATCATCAATTACAGCCTGTGTTGTCTAATTGAGCCATTGTAGGTCTGTGGTGGAAGCATTAAGTGTGAAATCTTCAGTATCACTTGGTAGTGAGGGGGTGTCTAATCAATATGTTATGGATCTGATATGGTATTGTATTTGATTTCTCAGTGCATGATCTTGTATGCAATAGGATATTTCCTGTTTGGTTTCTAATTACAATATAATTCTGCATAGTAGTCTAAGTATTTACATTTTGGTCTAATAATGCATTCTATGCAATTCCTAATTATAACCTGATTTTGGTGTATGGCTTATAATTATGGTAGAACTTTATCATACTTACTTTTTATTTTTTGTCTAATTTGTTATAAAGTACGACTTGTAGCATCTTATTAGTTAAGAAGGCCTTAACTGTTTTTGTTTACTGTCTTAAAAATACCACATTATTTCTAATTTTTTTCTCATTTGACAAAAAGTACGGCTTAGTACTTCTTATGAGTGTGCTCTAACATAAAGTGCAACTATGTTACACAAATCACAAAAATCTTTCAACAAAAGGAGTTTTGAGGTGTCTGTGTTACTACATATTCTGAGCTATGATTTAACTGTGACAGACTGTTTTTCCTCATGTGAGTTAAGGAATATGGATGGTGTCGGGTTTCCATGTGCAGGGGCCCCTGGAGTCATTAATCAGCTCTGTGTGTGTTAAAGGTTAACTGAGTTTGGCCCTCATGCCAAATGTTTGGAGATGCTCAAGCATATATATTTCCACGTATGAACAGAGAGATAATCCGGTCAACTGTAGGGGACAAGGAGTGACATCAGCAGAGTTAGGTGATTCACAGAAAATGAGCAGGGGGGCAGACCAACTCCTCTTTCACCTACTGGATAGAGGGACCCTCAATCCACCAAAGTGACCAATTAGAAGAAGTAGGTAGATCCTTTTATCACCAAACTACACGCTCACACCTTTGATGGAGACAGTCCAGAAACAACAGTTTCCTTCCTACCTCTCAGGTTTCCAGAAGAAGGGATGACTCAAGCATTCTTCCACTGTAGGTCTGCTCTCTGGTTCTTGACTGATCATCCACTCGATGAGGTCCTTTGCCACCAAATCTTCAACATGGTCCAACGTGTACAAACCTTTATGAATGTTGTACTCACATTCAAAGGTGTCGCCGAAAGGATGGTGTCCTCCAGAGAGGATGTAATAAATCAGCATCCCTGCCACCTTAAGAATTAACAGTTTTGCAATATATGAAGTATTTTCTCCAAGTCATCAATTGAGTTTACATAGCAGTAAAGCTGACCTGTATATCAGTGCTCCGCTTGTATCTTATGGCAGCTTCTCCTGTTAAAGTCTCCCTGGCCATCCAGCATTTAGTTCCTGCTCTGCCTGTGTGACAAGTTGTTTGTCCTGTGGATAACTGTCTACTGATGCCAAAATCTGCTAATCTCGCCCTCCTGGTAACATCTGCAGGACAAATCAAAGAAGACAAACTCAGACATTAAAATCACAATTCATACTTTTAAATTCAAATATTATTGTTATTTTCAAATATTTTAAACTTTCCTTACCAATCAAAACATTCTGTGGTTTGAGATCACTGTGGAGAATTGGTGTATTATGTGAATGAAGCACTTTTAAACTCTTCAGAACCTGTTTGACAAGTTTCTCTTTCAGCAGACCACCATCATTGTTTCTGATGCATTCTTCCAGGGTGTATTCACAAAGCTGAAGACCAAGATATCCAAAGTACTCATCCTCTGCAAAGTCAACGTATCGTACAATAGATGGATGATCAAGTTCTGGAAGTCGTAGAAATCCCTCCTCATTCCTCAGAACTTGATAGTTGCTTTTTGTCATTCTCTTAATAGCAACCTCAGTGCCATCATCTCTCAGCCCCAAGAAGACTTCAGTACCATCACTGCCCTTCGCTATGCGGAACTCTTCATCATTCACATACTTCATGCTCCCGACTCTGGTTACTCTGCTTCCATCAGTGCTAACCAGCTTCTGTAATTTTTCTCTCCACCTCTTGCTGATTTGTAGCCATGTGTGTGTATCTGATGACACAGTGGTGTTGGAGTGGAGTGGCTGAACATTTGAAGTTGACTCCACAACAGGAATTGATATTAGATTAGTTGCGTCACTCAAACACTTGTCATTTGGGTCTTGTCAAACACACCATATGTGAAGACTCTGATCTCTGAGGAGTGATGGTCCTTTACAAAAGGAGCAAGTGTTTTGCACAGTTTCCTCACAAAGTTCAGATCCCAGCCATCTGTGCCTTTTGTTTTCTGTGTTATCACATACAGTGTTTCCAGAAGAAGTCTACATACATCAGATCTCTCTTTTAAGCAAAGCTGGTCCAGTAGTTGGGGGACTAAAGCTTGTGCTTGTTCATTTGGTATTTCCTCCATAGTACACAGAAGTACATTTAAAGTAATAATTGCCTGATGTAAATTTTCCTGGAGAATGTTTGGAAAGCGTCTGACTGCTCCTTCAATGTAGGTGTTCAGATTTCCAGTGTCCTTCAGCCATTTGATACATCCCTGGCTGTATCTATCTTCATCTGGCCCTGTTACAGTGAAAATATATTCAATGATGGTCAGATGGGTCTGAGGATCCTCCAACAGCATGTGACTGTCAAAAGTTTTGAACACTTGTTCAGGTGTTTTCTCCTGTGTCGCAATTGCCAAATCCACAAAATATCTGATTTTAGAGCATAATTTATCTCCTTTCGATGCGAGCTTGTGAATCATCTTGGATATTTTTTCATTGGGAGAACCATTTTCAGGATGAGGATCTTGGAACAGTAACACCAGTGCCCCAGCAGAGATGAGGACTTTCCCAACATCCTCTCTGTCTTTGATGGCAGCAGCATGCAGTGGTGTGAATGGCTGTGGATCACATCCATCTGGCTTAGCTCTTGCTTCAAGCAGTTTTTCTACAAAAAAAAGTGGTGCTTGGGATAGTGAGACATAATGCAGAGGTGTCAAGTCTCGGTTTGAATTACTGTTTGGGTCTGCACCCTGCTGCAAAAGGAAAGTAAAAATATCCCTGTTGTGAGTTACAACAGCAGCAGTCAGTGGGGTTATGAAGTCATTACACTCTGTGCATGGGTAAAGTTCATTTATGTCGTTCTCCTTTAGTAATCTTTTTAGCCTCTTGAGGTTGTTGTCAATTACACACTGTATTATAGGATGTGTTCCTGTTGGGGGTGCTGGCAGTTGGAACTGTGGGTTGATATTCATTTCCTTTTCTTCAGCTTAACTGTGAAAAAGAAAAGGTTAGAATATTAATGTTACATTATGTATGAATCATATCATTTTCACATTAAATCTTATTTAAAAACATTTTATCAAGGTGAGGTGCAAATCCATCTCAAGCCATGCCCTGTAACTACATATAAGTACCAGAAGTAATGCAAAATCATTTCTACAACTTGAAACCTCTACTACACTTGTCCACTGGTGCACTACACTGCACTCTTATGCACTTGTCTGATTTATGCACACTCTAAGACACTCAGGGGCGGTTCTAGGGGGGGGCCAACAGGGGCCAGTGCCCCCGTAACTCTGAGTCTGGACCCCCCTGTGGCCCCCCTGACAGGGAGTCTGCATTAATAACACAATGACAGATTTCTTGCAATGATTTTGTTCTGAAGGGAAAGGCAGAAATATAGTGTCTCAGCAGTTTGCTACCCAATCAAAATTGCTGAAATTGTAAACACTGCTTTGTCTGAATGAGGGATTTATCCTTTTTTCCAGGTTGTATGTGCCCCCTAACAAAAAAGCCGGCCCCAACCTGGCCCCCCTATTAAAACTGGTCTAGAACCGCCACTTAGACACTGTGATACAATTGTCATGCACCAATACACTGTATTATTAAAAGAGCTGTACTGTTGATAAACAGAGAGATAGGTTGCAAGCATTAGTCGTATTTATGAGGAGTTAATACACTGGAGAGAAAAGTCAGGGTATGAGCACAGCTGACTCCGATGGAGAGGCAATGGTCAAGAGATAACACTTGTTTTGCTCAGAGGCATCGAGGTGAGCCAGTTTCAAACAGAGAAAGTCCTTGATCAAGCTTTACTTAATGATACAATTCTAAATAAATGGTAAAAAGTACATTGTAGTTTGTCTTCTCTCAAATGAATGAATACGCCTGAGACTACTAGAATTGCTGGCAGCATTAACTACGTGTTTATTACAGAGTACCACACCTTTCCCTCACTGTAGAGGATTGAGAATGTTGTGCTATGTTGAGTGATGTCCTCCAGGTGGCGGCATAGCCTAGGCCAAATGTTGTTTACTAAGTAGTCAGTCTAAAGCGCCACCGCTGGCATGTTGTTGACCTCTCGACATGTTCCTGTTACTGAGAAGTGCTCCCAGTAAACCAGCCACAACTGACCTCCCATGTCCGTCCATTCTTTAAGTATATCATATTACATTTTGGCGATGAGGAAACCCGGAGAGCTCACTGTGAGTTGTTAGGATCAGAAAACAGCCTGTGAGTTCAACTACGCGGAAACTTGGTTAATGTCGGGCGTCGAGGGAGCTAATGCTAGCGACAACGCTAGCAACAGGCCACAGTGATGGTGGGGACACTTGTGGCTTTCGACGGCCAGGTTCAAACCTGGGAGGAGTATGTCAAAATTTGGAATCACAGATGCTGGAAAGAAGCGTGCAATACTGTTGAGCTCATGGGCAGCCGGACATTTAGTTTGATGAGAAACTTGCTAAGCCCGGACAAGCCTGGAGATAAGTCATATGAGGACTTGGCTATACTGCTACAGTCACATTATAACCCAAAGCCCAGTGAGATAGTCCAGAGATTCAAGTTTAACTCGAGGATGAGGGCGGCGACAGAGTCTGTGACGGAGTACGTAGCGGTGCTACGAGACCTGGCTCAACACTGTAACCACGGGGACAAGTTGAAAGAGATGCTGCGCAACGGGCTCGTATGTGGCATATCAGATTATCGCATCCAGCGGAGATTGTTGGTGGAGCCGGAGCTGACATTTGAGAAGGCATTGAAATCACGCAAGCCATCGAGACCGCAAGCAGATACGTGCAGGTCCTACAACTGCAACCAAAAACGATGGACAGTAATGTGAGCACAACCGCCAGTGCATGATGTGAAGGCAGGACAGACGTGGCAAGGCAAAACAACACCACTAAATTGTTATAGGTGTGGGGGTGAACATGTGGCAAGAGACTGTCGGTTTATCAATGAAAAGTGCCATGCTTGTGGTCAAAAAGGACATTTGGAGAAGATGTGCAGATCCTCGCCTCCTACAGGCCTGCAGCAGCTAAAGGGTGGAGGGAAGCATAAGCAACTTGGCAAAGGGGTATAAAGAGATAAAAAGCAGTCTGCACACCACATAAGTGAATCCCCTTTGCATCTCTCTAGTGAAGAAGATGTGTTTACACTGCACAATCTGACAGAGCCTAAAATAGCTAAAATATACCCTATTACCACTAAGCTAAACCTAAATGGTAACATGGTGGAATTTGAGGTGGATACTGGCTGCAGTGTGACAATTATGTCAAAGACTGAGTATGCTAAGTTATGGTCTGCAGGGAGTACGCCAGAGCTGCAAGAATGTTCACTGACTCTTAAAACATGTACTGGTGAGAGAGTGCCTACACTAGGTGCAGCAGAAGTAACTGTCCAGTTCAAAGGCCAAATCAAGCAGCTTCTAGTGGTGGTCGTAGCAGGGCCAGGGCCAAACCTGGTGGGCAGAGCATGGATTAAGGAGCTGGGAGTGAACTGTGTGTTGGTAAACAAGGTAGAACAACAAGTGACACTGCAGGAGGTGTTAAGACAGAACGAGGATGTTTTCAAAGAGGAACTGGGAACCTGGAGGGGCCCACCAGCAAAAATATACATAAAAGAAGGGTTTGCTCCAAAGTTCTATAAACCCCAGCCAGTTCCCTATGCTATGAGAAAGAAGGTGGAGGTCGAGTTGGAGAGATTCACCAATCAGGGGATAATTGAGCCCATGAAATTCTCTGAGTGGGCTGCACCGATTGTTCCTGTGTTGAAACCTGACAATTCAGTGCGTATCTGTGGAGATCACAAGCTCACAGTCAATTTAATGTCAAAGTTGGAACAGTATCCAATACCAAAACTGGAGGACTTGTTCGAGAAGTTGTCGGGTGATGAAAAGTTTAGTAAACTGGACTTGAGCCATGGATATCAACAGGTGATCCTGGATGAAGCATCTAAGCCCTATGTCACTATTAACACTCACAAAGATCTGTTCCAGGTGAACCGTCTGCCATTGGGGGTTTCTTCCAGTACAGCCATTTTTCAGCTTCTAATGGAGAGTCTAGTGGCTGGCATCCCAAACGTGGCTGTGTATTTGGACGACATTTTGCTGACTGGCCGAGATGACAGAGAGCATCTGGCAACGCTGAACCAGGTGCTGGCACGGCTGCAGGACGCCGGCCTTCGTCTAAAACACAACAAATGTGCCTTCATGGAACAGGAAGCAGAGTTCTCAGGACATAAAGTGGAGGCCTCTGGACTCCATCCCCTGCCACACAAAGTCATGGTCATCCAGGAAGCCCCAGCACCCACTAATGTCACTGAGCTGCGTGCGTACTTGGACTGTTAAAAAAGGGCACTAAATAGAAATGGGGAAAAGAACAAGAGAACGCTTTTGAGGAATTCAAATGCCTGATGCAATCTTCTGAAGTGTTAGTGCATTATGACAGTCAAAAAGACCTGATCCTGTCCTGTGATGCCTCGCTCTATGGAGTGGGGGTGGTGTTATCGCATCGAATGCCAGATGGACAGGAGCGACCCATCAGCTTCATGTCGAGGACGCTGAGGTCATCTGAATCCAACTACTCACAATTAGACAAAGAGGGTCTGGCAGTGATGTTTGGCATTCAGCGCTTCCACAAATATCTGTATGGGAGAAAGTTTGTCATTTGCACTGATCACAAACCCTTGCTATCCCTCTTTAACGAGATGGGCTGTAACACTGAGAGCATATGAATGTGAGATCATATACAAGCCGAGAAAACATCATGGCAACGCAGATGCCATGAGTCGACTCCCGCTGCAGCAACCTTCAGCCCAGAAGGAGCAGGAGGAAAGAGTGCTCATGATGGAGACTGTAACTCTGGTGTCAGCGGCTAAATGAGCAGGTGGACTAACGGAGACCCTGTGTTGGCCAGAGTGACACAGTTTATCCAACATAGATGGCCACTGCACGACTTAGACCCAGGTTTTCAACCTTATGCTGTGTGAAAAACAGAGTTCAGTGTACAAGAGGGGTGTGTACTGTGGGGGTTACGTGTGGTGGTACCGCCACCAGGGCGAGACACCATGTTAAAGCAACTACATCATGGTCACATAGGCATCACCAGGATGAAAGCTTTGGCACGAAGCTACTTCTGGTGGCCAAAGCTGGGCGCTGACATTGAGACTGTAGTTAAAAGATGTGTCACATGCCAAGAACACCGTAACCTGCCTGCTCCAGCACCACTTCACCCATGGGAGTGGAGAGGACCTTTTATGGGACACATGTTTCTGATCCTGATGGATGCGCATTCAAAGTGGATGGATGTTTATCCTGTAACAGCCTCCACCTCAGCCATCACGATTGAATGCCTGCGAAAGAGTTTTAGCAACCAGGGGATACCAGAGACCATTGTGTCAGATAATGGCTCATGCTTTGTGAGTGTAGAGTTCAAAGAATTTCTGGCGAAAAATGGGATTGAGCACATCACTTCTGCTCCTTATCAAGCTTCATCCAACGGCTGGGCCGAGCGCGCAGTCCAGACATTCAAGTCAATGATGAAAAAGGCAGGTGAGGGCAGCATCACCACTAAAGTGTCAAGAGTGCTGATTTAATTATTGCATCACTCTGCAGTCCACCACAGGGCTGTCACCGGCAGAAATGTTGCAAGGAAGAAAGTTAAGGTCTACACTGGATCTGATTCACCCAGATCACAGAGTGAGGGTGGAGAGAAAAAAAAAACAGTCAAAAGAAACATCATGACAAGCAGCTTAAAGAGAGAGGATTCCAAGAAGGAGATGCTGTGATCACCAGAAACTTCAGTTATGGTCGTAGGTGGATTCCTGGTTTTATAACAAAGATCACAGGTCCTGTCTCTTACAAGGTCATGTTAGGAGATGGCAATATTGTGCACAGACATGTGGATCAGATACTGGCAAGATCTGAGGAAAGGGACTGTATTGAGCCACAGTTCACAGAAACACTTGGATTGTCTGTTTCACCCACAGCAGTAATGGGACCATTGGAGACCTCCACTCTGGAGGGAAACGGCCATATTCCAGCAGGAAATGCTCAACACATCTAAAAACCTGCTGCATACAAACTCAATCCATCTAAGTCTGACATTCCGCCCCCAGACGCTGTGCGGCTGTCACAACCTGTGGTAGAACCTGTGCGACGCTCACAAAGGACTGTGTGCAAACCAAGTTATCTGAAGGACTATGAGTGTTAAAAAGAATTGTTTTTAAAAATGTAACTTGGAGATTGTTGATTGTTATTGTTACTTTTGAGACAAACTTGAGTACATGTTAAGTGTTATTTCAGTGTCATGGTGGAGTAGGCGTAAGATACAGGTTATTGTGTGGCAAAGAGAGAGAGAGAGAGAGAGAGAAACAGCTTAAGGAGGGAGGTGTTATGCCCCAGCTAGGGGCCTAGGACACAACATGAAAAAGCCCCATCTTCCCCAAGTCCCAAGTGGCCACAAACAATGATTTGGTTGAATACTAAGAAAAAGGTTTTATTTACAAAAATAGTTAAAGTGACAACAATAGATAATGATATATATAAGCTGAGCTATAGGCTTCAGGGTGGACTAAGGCCAAAATAACAAACAAAAGGTCCCTGTCTAGGAAATAATAAACCTTACCTAACCAAACTTAAGAAGAAACAAATGACACAAGATTTACCTCCCTAACTAAATAAACAGGAAAAAACAATGTTAACAAAACTGGCAGTCCACCCCTACTACTCAAAGAAACTAAAGTACTCAAAAGAACTACAAAGCTGAACTGAAGTGTGGCCTGTTGGGAGATGAGGAGGATGAGGAATGCCTGCTGCCATCAGACGTCTGCCATCTTGGCTCTTTATAAACCAGGTAGTTTTCAGCATGCAGCCAATCAAGAGCCAGGGCCTGGAACCACTCCACCATTCATGGCACGGCTATGGCACACACCCATTTGCATAAATGATTGGAAGCAGAAAAAAACCACAGGGCACACACACAGCACATTGGCTAAAAAATGACTGCAGTCATAACACCCCCACACCCAAGAATTAAACACACCCCTACAGTGTTTAATCCTTCCAAACTGAGAAACCTCTGGACAAAGCATCTGCCATTACATTTTCTGTGCCCTTCTTGTGTGAAATCTGCAGATTAAAATCCTGCAGGAGAAGGGACCAGCGCAGAAGTCGCTGGTTAGAGTTTCGCATATGGGCTAGGAATACTAACCGGTTATGGTCTGTGAAACTTGAACAGGCTGCGAACTAGACCCAAGATAAACCTTCAAATGCTGCCAGGCAAGTAAGAGAGCGAGAGCTTCTTTTTCAATAGTGCTGTAATTAAGCTAGTGCTTGTTAAACTTTTTTGAGAAATAACAAACAGAGTGGTCAATAGCCTGATCATCTTCCTGCAGAAGCACCGCACCTGCGCCACATGCACTAGCATCAACCTCCAATTTGAAGGGTCGCGTGAAGCAGGGCGCAACGAGGACGGGCGCGCTACAGAGGAGCGCCTTGGCAGATTCAAAAGCAGCCTGGCAAGCGGGGGACCAAACAAAGTTTTTCAAGGGACTTACAAGACCTGTGAGAGGAGCCACCACATCAGAAAAGTTTCTACAAAACACACGATAATAACCGCACATCCCAAGAAAGCGGCGAAACGCTTTCTTTGACTGTGGGACCGGAAAATCAATAATTGCCTGCACTTTTTCAGCTAACGGACGCACCTGCCCCTGACCCACCTGTTTACCTAAATAGGTAACGGTGGCCTTGCCGAATTCACATTTCGGCAGGTTTAATGTGAGGGAGGCCTCGCGGAGACGGCTGAAAATAAGGGACAGTGTGTGTAAATGACCGGACCAGGAGGAGGAATAAGCAACTACATCATCTAAATAAGCTTTGCAGTTATCGATGCCAGATAACACTCTATGCATTAATCGTTGGAATGTAGCGGGAGCATTACGCAGCCCGAACGGCATAACAGTGTATTGGAGGAAAGTGTTGGGGGTGACAAAAGCTGATATTTCTGATGCCCGTGGTGTTAAAGGAACTTGCCAGTAACCTTTTAACAGGTCCAGCTTCGTCACGAATTTGGCGGAGCCTACACGATCTATACAGTCCTCCATCCTGGGGAGCGGAAATGAGTCGGGTTTGGTAACTGAATTTACTTTTCTATAGTCATTACAAAAACGAGTGGTGTTATCGGGTTTCGGAACCAAGACACAGGGTGAGCTCCACGCACTTGTACTGGGAACAGCTAATCCATGTTCAACCAGATAGCTAACCTCTTGCTGCATCAGGGCCCGTTTAGTTGGGTTAACACGATATGCGTGCTGCTTAATGGGTCTGTGGCCCTCCACGTCGATGTCGTGATACAAGACAGACGTTTGGCGGGGATGGTCAGAAAAAAGCAACAAATTATCCTCAGTCAAAGCGATGATATCTGCACGGGCCGAGGCAGACAGATGAGACAAAAAACTTTCCAAGTTACTTAACATCTCTGAATTCCTCAAACGAGCGGCCGACGTTAAACCACTTTTCTCTGCCAGCCCAACATCAGCAAGGTGGTACTGATGAGGAGCAGCAGACACGGACATCACGGGCGCAGCAGGTGTCGACGGAGGATTACACTCTCTAGAAAAGTAATATTTCAACATGTTTATATGGCATACTCTAGATTTTCGTTTTCGATCGGGGGTCTGGACAACATAATCTGTATCACTGAGTTTTCTCTCCACCGTGTACGGACCCGAAAACCGAGACCGCGAGCTGGATCCAGGCAACGGAAGCAGCACCAGAACTTTTTCACCTGGTTGAAACACACGGAGGGCAGACTTTTTGTCATAACGACGCTTCATTTTGGATTGGCTTAGTGCCAGATTTTCACGAGCTAACTGACAAGCATGATTAAGACGCTCACGAAACGAACTGACATAATCCAGCACATTATGCTCAGGTTTTGGAGACTCTGAAAGCCACGCACCGTATGGCCGAAAACCAAATCACAAACCTAAGGACTCTTGTGGAGTTTCACGCACAGCAAATAACAGAAAAGGGAGGCCCTCATCCCACTCTTTGTTAGACTTGAGGCAGTATTTGCGCATCATAGATTTTAATGTCTGGTGGAACCTCTCAAGCACGCCTTGGGACTCTGGATGGTAAGGACTTGATTTTACATGTTTAACTTTTAACTCTTTCATTACCTGTGCAAACAATTTTGACATGAAATTTGTGCCTTGGTCACTCTGAATAGTTTTAGGTAAACCAAAAGTCGAAAAGAACTTGGTGAGAGCTTTCACAACAGGTTTTGCTCTTAGAGTGCGCAGTGGGATAGCCTCAGGGTAATGCGTCGCGGCGCACATCACAGTCAGGATATACTGATGCCCGGATTTAGTTTTTGTTAACGGACCTACACAGTCTACCAACACTCATTCAAATGGCTCCCCAAGCACCGGAATCGGGTGCAGGTGGGCCGGACGAATAGCGTGGTTTGGCTTTCCTACAACCTGACATATGTGACAGGTGCAGCAATATTTCACAACGTGGGATTTTAACCCGGGCCAAAAGAAATTGCGCAACACGCTATGGTAAGTCTTTTTGACACCAAGGTGGCCAGCTAAACTGGAGTCATGTGCCAGACTTAGAATTTGTTTACGATAGTCAGTTGGCACAACCACCTGATTAACAACGTGCATTTTACTGGAGTCGGGACTCCACCGTCTCATCAATACACCGTTGTCCAGAAAAAACACACAAGGTTGGCTATCCTCCTCGGCGGCTACAACAGAGGAGAGACACAAAGTTAGAGACGTTGATCAACATTTCTCTTGTCATGTTTAAACCTAGGTCTGCGTCAGCAGGAAAGCAATCAGGCTCAATGACACATTTTACCAAGTCACACTTAGTAGTGGGGGACACAGAAAAGGAGGGCTCACCCTCATCTAATGTAGCCATAAACGACTCAGACAGATCCACAGCTTCACCCACTTTACGAGCCTGTGCGCGCGTAATTGCGCACACAGGAAACACATTTGGCACAGACACATCAGCAGAATCAGAGGCGGGACAGCAAGCAGATGCAACCAAAATGGGATCATTAACGACTTCGGGCAGAGGAAACACATTTCCTCCGGCCAAGTCATTACCCAAAATAAACGAAATTCCATCAATCGGAAACCGTGGGAGCACGGCAACTTTCACGTGTCCCGACACTAGCGGTGAGTGCAAATGGATCATGTGAAGTGGGGCGTTAAGTTCGCTCATTTTGATTCCCCACACTAGCAAATCAGAAAAACACGAAGTCTCATTCGAAAGCGGCAGGACACTAGACAGCATGAATGAATGACAGGCGGCTGTATCACGGAGAATTGTCACCGGTACTTTATCAGTTTCCTCGCCGGTTAAGGAAACAAACCCGTGTGAAACGAGGGTCGACTTCCGCGGTTACCTCTGGTTCAGGTAAAAGCTCAGCGGGACATACAGGAGGGGATGCGGTGTTAATAAACCCCACACCTGCAGGAGATTTACCATTTTTATTTTGTCCTTTTTTTCCGAGCCGGACAGACAGCGATCAAATGGCCTGGCTCATGGCAGTAAAAACACTCACGGCTCTCACCCGCAACTGGTGAGGTGCTTTTACGCATCCGCCTTGGAGATCGGTTTCTGCGCTCAGGCATTACATTTGAAACGCGAGGTGCCGTCGACATATAAAAAACGCTTTTATGTGTCAAGAGGAATTCATCAGCTAGCACGGCTGCTTTAGTTACCGACGCAACTTTTTGTTCATTCAAATATACAACAATTCGTTCCGGCAAACACTTTTTAAATTCCTTGAGCAAAATGAGCTCTCTCATTTCCGCTTCAGATTTAACATTACACGCCTGGCACCATTTGTCAAACAAAACGCTCTTGTCACGCACAAACTCAACGTATGTCTGGTTGGCATTTTTTTCACTATTTCTAAATCTTTGGCGATAAGCTTCTGGGACAAGCTCATAAGCCTGCAACACAGTCTTTTTTAATCTGTTATAGTCAAGACTATCCTCAATAGACAGACTGGCACAAACCTCCTGGGCCTTCCCCACTAGTTTACACTGAAGGAGAAGTGACCAGAACTCTTTGGGCCAACTTAGGGCGGCAGCTATACGCTCAAAAGCGCTGAAATACGAGTCCACCTCGGACTCACGAAACGGAGGGACCAAAGCAATGTGCTTACTGATGTCAAAAGCAGGAGCAGAAACAGAGCTACGGCCCAAGGGAGACACAGGAGAGGAGGCTACAGGAGCTCCTTTCTCAGTTCAAGCACCCTGAGACGCAGATGCATGGCTTGCACCTCTGATGTAGAGGGTTGAGAATGTTTTGCTATGTTGAGTGAAGTCCTCTAGGTGGCAGCATAGCCTAGGCCAAATGTTGTTTACTCAGTAGTCAGTCTATAGCGCCACTGCTGGCATGTTGTTGACCTTTCGACATGCTCTTGTTACTGAGAAGTGCTCCCAGTAAACCAGCCACAACTGACCTCCCATGTCCATCCATTCTTTAAGTATATCATAAGATATTACACTCACTGACCTTAAGAATTTATACTTCCTCCTTCAGGCCTGCAACAGGAATTTAACTTTGAATAAGCAGAGCTGTGGAATTTCCATTAATAGACTTTGGTGGTCGCAGGTACAAGGTGAAATATTGTGTTTTCATGTAAACTTTCATTCTGATGACATCAAATAACCACAACAGTGGAAACTGAAGGAGAGGAGGTCTACATGACTGTGCTTATTTAAGGTAAGCACACTGATTATTGGTTGTGAATAACCGTCCGTTATTTTGACCTCTATCTCCTTCCAAATTTTTCAATGTATTCACTCCATTAAAACACCAAAATATTTGTCTCAATTGGGAATTAACTGTGTCTATTTTACTCATCGATGTCATTCAGAATTTCAGAGATAATCGATGTTTGTCTGCCATTTTTTCCCATTCAAGCAGAGGATGATGAATGTTTAATAAATCCCACATTTTCACACTTTTTCAAGCATTTTCAAAGCTCAGCTAGTCATTCATCCTTCCAGATTGAAACTCCAGTCAAACTCTGAAATATTTCACAATTTGTCGACATCCAATGTTGTATTCATCTTTCAAATGCCTTTAAAACTTTTAAGAATATGCAACTTTCTTTGAAGCTTTGTCGTATCACAATTATACTGGGAGTTGATGAGAAATCACTTCAAACCCACTAATTTTCAAACTCTTCTCCCTACTTCAGACATTCTCATAGAAATGTTCACAGCATTCATACTTTTTGTACAGTTGCAGTTCAAACATTGATCACTTTTCAGCTACTTTCAGGGTTGGAGTGTTGACAGCCAGAGTGGGGAGGAGCTCAAAAACTCTAAAAACCTCGACTTCAACTCGCCCTCATTTCCACAATCGCTGGTCAAGCAGACAAATAACAATTTAAACTCCATCAGCTGCTTTTCTACACAGTTCAAGTAACACTGCAGTTTGACTCAGTTTATATTCTATTTTTCAATGCTTCATTCTCACCCAACTATTAGGAAGCGTCATTGTCTTCAGATGAAATTTCAAATAAGTTAAAGCCGCTAATTCAGTTTGGCCATAGCTTTTCATCAAACCCTGCATTATTTCACAGTTTTTAGATGTTCTTGACATTATTCAAAGTTTTCAAAGCCAGCAGCGTGCATTTGGCTTCACATTGTCAACAGGGAGCATTCACATCTAGAAGTTCTTCTGAACTTCCCTTCTCTGATTTACAGTACAATTTGAAGGTGAATGTTAAGAGAATTGTAGGAAGATGAACTTACAAAGTTTAAGCAGTGTGTACCGTAGTATGAATTCTGTCGATCAAAACTTAACATGCTGTGCTTTATCTGTGTTTCTTCCTGCTTCTCCCTCTATCCCGAGACAGGAAAAGACCCCTTAGATGAAGGGTTGGGCTTTTACAGGATGTGGGAGGACTTTCCCCGTGCACTTTTTTTTTAACCCTTTGGTAGGTCAAAAGTTGTGTGACGTGGTTTTCTTGCAATATCTTCTGTCTTCTATATATCTGACCCACTAATGGAAGAGTGTCGGGTCCATTCACTTCTCTTTGAAGCAAAGCTGGTCCAGTAGTTTGGGGACTGAAGCTTGTGCTTGTTCATTTAGTATTTCCTCCACAGTACACAGAACTGCATGTAAAGTAATAATAGTGTCCTCTACGCGACTCTCTACTTTTTGATAGTTCCCTGGTGGTATTTCTCTCCATCTGACCCAGTTACAGTAGAAAGTATTTCAATCATGGTCAGATGGGTCTGAGGATCCTCCAACAGCATGTGACTGTCAGAAGTTTTGAACACTTGTTCAGGTGTTTTACTTTGCACAGCAATTGCCACATCCAGGAAATATCTGATTTCAGAGCAGAATTTATGTCAGGGGTACTCAAATACAAATCTTAAAGGGCCACAAAGATTTTTTTGAATGACTCAGAGGTCCATGTATTGAGGTCGGTCAGGCCACATGCAATAATACTGTAATATTCAAAACAAAATGTCCTTTTCATTCTAAACAACAAAATACGAACTAAAATAAAATGTACTTTCCATTTTAACATTTTAACGTAGTTGAATATTTCCTCTTTTTGTTTGCCTTCAAACATTGTGACCATCACTTCAGTCATGCATTATTTTATTTCATTGTGACATAGATGTGACAAGAATTCTGCTTGCAGCTTGATATGACGATTTCAGCGCATTTATTTGTGTTGTGCTTATCTCTGAATTTTGAGGAAATGTCTCTTCAAAATTCCTATGCTTCGTCTCATAAGGCCATTTCAAATTGGAAATCTTCATCACAGCTTCTCCTGGCATATTGTAACGCCACTTGTGGACTGTGGCGCAATGGATCTTGGGTATTCTGTTGTTGTTGGTGTAATTATGGTTCGTGAATGTGTTTGTGAATAAGATGATATGTAAGATGGTTGTGGGTTATTTCACGTCATTTGTTCTGTGATTAAATGGTGTTTTAACAAGGATGATACAAATTTTAGCACCGTGAATGAAAGGGTGTTTGCCGGGAGAAACTCCCCGTCCGTTACACTCTTTGTAACATTGAATATATACGAGGTCGCTAACGTTAGCTAAAACTTGTCAAACTGCGCAAGGTGGTAAAGTAAGACGAAGGATTTAAAACCGCTGCACCGCAGATACGTGGAGATTGTCCCGGTTGGAGGCAGAATAAATGCAACTTCTAAGATCCTATGTCTGCGAGTCGCCGATTATCACTGTCCACTTTGTCATAACAGTTTACTTGGAAACACGCCATATTCAATCTCTTACCACCAGCAAAATGTGAATACGCGAAGTGCTCCGAAAACGAAAGTGAAAGTTAAAAGTTGCGCTCTGTCTGTGTATCGTTGGCATGGAGACAAGTCCCGGTATACACGTGCTGACCCAACCAAAACACATAGTGAAGGAATAATAGTTCGGGGGCCACAAACAGGAGGCCGGCGGGCCGGATGCGGCCCGGGGGCCGCCTATTGAGGACCGCTGATTTATGTCCTTTTGATGCAAAGTTGTGAATCATCTGTCTTGTTTTTTCATTGTCAGTCACATGTTGAGGATGAATGAGAAGTAACTCTGTCACTGCTGCACCAGCAGAGATGAGAACTTTCACAACATCCTCTCTGTCGTTGATGACAGCAGCTTGCAGTGGTGAGTATACCTGTAGATCACATCCATCTGGATTAGCTCTTGCTTAAAGCAGTTTCTCCACAAAATCAAGTGGTGCTTTATATAGTGAGACATAATGCAGAGGTGTGAAGTTTTCTGGGATATGTTGTTTGGGTTTGCACCCTGCTGTAAAAGGAAAGTAAAAATATCCCTATGATGAGTTAGTTCATTAAGTTTCAGTTTTGGCTCACCAAGAAAAAAAGTAATGAATGCTTCCTAGAGAGGAGAAGATGAACTGTGACTGATAGAGCCAGAGCTCTAATGCTAATGATCAATGAATGATAAAACACATCTTACAATCATACATTTATTTTGATACTCAGCTGACTAAATGTACAGTATATTTTGAGAGTAACATTCAATATGCTTAAATCAAAAATCATACAAAAGAATCAGCATGTTGTAAAGCTTGCATATTCAATTGTTTTTTTTTTTTTTTTTTGCAAAAGCACGTTGTAACTCACAACTCGTAGTGTAAAGACCAACATTATTATCAATGTGTTTTTGCTTGTTTTCTTTCATACAATACAATACAAAGACCATTTAAGAACAATATCAGTATAATATTAGCACTCTCTATATGACCACACATGTATCATCTGTCAGCAAGAACTCTACTAACATTTGGGGAAAATAAAGCTTCCACTGTCCTTTGTGAGGAAAGTAAAATAATTCCCACATCACATTGTGATATTACACCATATAAAAATGAACACATTATAATATCAAGGTTCAATAGGATCTTATTGATCCTTCACCCTAAAACAAACATTATCAAACATCACTCATTTTTATAACCAACAGAAAACCTTATAATACAGACAATCCTTCCAAAACCTTAAAACTACCCCTTTAAAAACAACCTGCATGTTGTAAAGCTTTTATATTCCATTACATTGTTTTAATTACAATATTCACATAATGAGAAGAAGCACTTACGATTTATTTGTACATTTTTGACACCCTCCTCACTTCAGCAAAGAATTTAACCTCATGTTCTCTATTTCTTTTAAGTACAGGTCTTTAACATCAGCCGTGTCAATGACAGACCAGGGTCAAGGTCCTACTGTTGGAGTTGACGTAGAACTACATCAGAACTAATTTATTTTCCTGAAGGATCTTTTTTCATTTATAGCACAAAAAGAAAGTTTGCATTTAGTTAATGTGGAAACATCCAGAGGCTTGTAGAATTGTCCCACCCACAAATATCGATATTTAATGATAGTTGTAGTCAGTGTGTGTGTTAAGAAGAGTCACTGTGCAATATACTCTTTGTTTACTTGGCTGTCATTCATGTGAAATTGATTGACAATGTTTTGTAATTTCTGTGAAATGGATTCAGTGCAGTCAATAAATTCTGAATATCTTCAGTGACACAGATATCGTGATGTATCGTGGATGAAATTTCTTGCAATATATCGATTATCGCAGAATCGCTGTATCGTGATATTATCGTTATCATGGGCAAAATATCGTGATAGTATCGTATCATGAGGTACCTGGTAATACCCAGCCCTAACCCAGCATCAGGTCTTGTTGCATTAATGCAGTTCAATCAAATCAACTCAGTTGTGGCAGGACTTTTTCTTTTCTACAGTAAAGACCCTGCTCAATCAAAGTATTGTCACTCTGGAATTGCCCCAGACAGAAGTTGAGATTCTTGAACTGGCCTGCCAACATGATCCTCCTCTGTGGATGGCTTTACAACTCTGGAGAACATTGTTCCAAACATTTCCTTCACAGGCGACCTTAAATTCCACCCTCTGCTGTTGGCAAACAGATAAACACACCCGAAGAGATCTGGGAACATCGACATCAGATCAACGTTGGCCGCGTCCTCGGGACTGCAAACAGAAAAAAAACACAAAAAGAAAAAAGTTGAATTGCACGACAATTAGATAAACAATAAAGGAGCTGTCAAAAGCTGATGAGGCTGTGGAGATCTGTGTGATGGAGGTCAGTAAGAGAGAAAGGATGAACTCATTCCTGGAATCAGGTAAAGTTTGTGTCAACATTGACTTTAGCAACAGACACCAACACCGGCAACCACTTTAGGGGGCAGATGATTCAAACAACAGCAGTACTGTAACATGAAGGCAGTGGAAGTGGGGAGATGGAATGCCACATTTATGACTGAATGTTATCAATAACACTTTTAAGGCCCTTCATCATCTGTAACTCAGATTGACTTACTAGTGCTCGTGGAGGTTTCGTATGAAGCGCAGGAATGCCAGTGTGCTGTCATCGTATTTGTTTTTGGGATCCATCTTCTTCAACTCTGCCAACTGCAACACCAAAAACAACTGTCATTAATTGGAAATAAGGAATAAAGAAGTTCCAGTTGTTGTACAGTTGTCACCTCAGTTTTCCTCTGTTTGAAGGATCCATCCCCGACACATTTCTCCAACTAAGGGATTAATTCCTGGTCAGCATCTTTCCACTTTTCCACCTTTTCAAGTATTCAAGTCTCCTGAAAAATGAAATGCGTTTAAGATGCTTGTTTAGTGAAATGGAAAACGAGACAACATGTGCAGTTTTACTAGCCATGTTATATCCATTCATGGCTCCCAAAAGATGGATCTGAATGATTCTAATGACCCCTGAAATGTTCTTTAGTGTCATCTTGAAGTCCAATTTCCAATTTGTCCAGTAGTCTGGTTTCTGACCAAACACATACAAAACTAATTCACATCAACCAAGTTCAGGTCTGGTTGTGTTTGGTACAAATTATCATCTACAGTATTGGCATGCTATCATGCAAGACTAACCCCCAATTTCCACTGGATACGGGTCCGCTGCATTGCAGCTCCGATCCGGTTTTGCTCCGCCGTCTGCCTTCCGGCAATCTCCACCGGTTGCGGTTTGAGTACGCCACAGCATAGTGCGGTAGACAGCTGGCGTCACAAGGCTGAGGAGTTCCTGCAATAATCACATAATCATTCACGACCGCAGTTATAGGTCTGTGTTATAAACACAACAACACGAAGTGTTCCCGACCGAAGGATCAGCAGAAGAGCTTGTGTTTGTCTCTTTTTTGAGATTTGTGCTGGTGTCAACACAGAGTGTTTTATTTTGAAAAGTAACCGGATGTTGTTTGTCATTTCGGTGCTTGACTTCTAGTCCTAACCGTGCTAAATTCAGCAGAATTGCTGCGTCGTGCTTCGGCATCCGCCAGAAATAGAAGTCCAGCGTATCTGTGCCGGAGGGCGGCCGGAGCTGGGACGGAGCTGATTCGCAGCGCAGCGGACCTGGTGGGGATGACACATTGACTAAGTAAAGCCTATCAGCTCCGCCGGCGTGGCGGAGACGCAACGCAGCGGAGACGTATCCAGTGGAAATTGGGAGTAAGATGGAGACCATTGTAAACAATATACCTTGCTAGCATCAGCATGTTAGCATTGTAAACATGTTAGCATGCTGATGTTAGCATTGAGATGAAAGCTCCACTGTGTCTTTAAGAGCAGCCTCACTGAGCCACTCGAGGATATCGACTCTTGTTAACACAATGCGAGCTGCTATACACAGAAATAAAAGGTGACAATGAAACTGATGCTACCTCTCAGGTTTCCAGAAGAAGGGATGACTCAAGCATTCTTCCACTGTAGGTCGATGAGGTCCTTTGCCACCACATCTTCAACATGGTCCAACGTGTACAAAACTTTATGGATGTTGTACTCAATTTCACATGGTATGTCACTGAAAGGATGGTGTCCTCCAGAGAGGATGTAATGAATCAGCATCCCTGCCACCTTAAAACAGATCATTTGAGCAATGAAAGAAGTATTTTTGAGTCACACATCGGTGTAGTTTGTGTTGCAGTGAAACTGACCTGTACATCAGTGTTTGACTTGTATCGTATGTCAGCTTCTCCTGTTAAAGTCTCCCTGGCCTTCCAGCATCTTGTTCCTGCACTGCCTGTGCAATAAGTTGTTTGGCCTTTGAGTAACCGTCTACTGATGCCAAAATCTGCTAATCTCGCCCTCCTCTTAACATCTACAGGACAAATCACAGATAAGATATACAAATTATACATTTTGAACACTTACATTTTGAATTTCTAATTTAATTTCATTACTTCAGTACATTTTGTAATGAAGTAATGACTTTTCCTTACCAATCAAAACATTCTGTGGTTTGAGATCACGGTGGAGAATTGGAGGATTTTGACAGTGAAGCACTTTTAAACTCTCCAGAACCTGATAGACAAGTTTCTCTTTCAGCAGACCACCATCATTGTTTCTAATGCATTCTTCCAGGGTGTATTCACAAAGCTGAAGACCAAGATATCCAAAGTACTCGTCCTCTGCAAAGTCAACGTATCGTACAATAGATGTATGATCAAGTTCTGGAAGTCGTAGAAATCCCTCCTCATTCCTCAGAACTTGATAGTTGCTTTTTGTCATTCTCTTAATAGCAACCTCAGTGCCATCATCTCTCAGCCCCAAGAAGACGTCAGTACCATCACTGCCCTCTGCTATGTGGAACTCTTCATCATTCACATACTTCATGCTCCCAATTCTGGTTACTCTGCTTCCATCAGTGCTAACCAGCTTCTGTAATTTTTCTCTCCACCTCTTGCTGATTTGTAGCCATGTGTGTGTATCTGATGACACAGTGGTGTTGGAGTGGAGTGGCTGAACATTTGAAGTTGACTCCACAACAGGAATTGATATTGGATCAGTTGGATCACTCAAACACTTGCCATTTGGGTCTTCTTCCTTGTCGGACTTTTCATTCTTCTTCTTTTTCTTCTTGTTCTTCTTTTTCCTCGGCCCAGGTGAGGCTGTACAGTCCTCACATTCAACGTTTGGTTTGCTGAAATAATTGTTCAATCGTCTGAGAACTTCTTTCAGCTTGTCACCGTTGGTCATTTCTGCAGACATCAGTATGTCCTCAGGCACTGCAGTTATCCCCACTGATGTAAAGATGTCACCCACATGTTCAACTGAAACTAAGTTTGCAAATACACCATATGTGCAGACTCTGATCTCTGAGGAGTGATGGTCCTTTACAAAAGGAGCAACTGTTGTACACAATTTCGTGACAAAGTTCAGATCCCAGCTATCTGTGCCTTTTGTTTTCTGTGTTATCACATACAGTGTTTGCAGAACACCTTCACATACTTCAGGTCTCTCTTTTAAGCGAAGCCTGTCCAGTAGTTTGGGGACTAAAGCTTGTGCTTGTTCATTTGGTATTTCCTCCAGAGTACACACAACTGCATATAAAGTAATAATTGCGTGATGTACATGTTCCTTGGAAAAGTTTGGAAAGCGTCTGACTGCTCCTTCAATGTAGGTGTTCAGATTTCCAGTGTCCTTCAGCCATTTGATGCTTCCCTGGTGGTATTTTTCAACATTTCGCCCAGTTACAGTAAAAAGACCTTCAATCATGGTCAGTTGGGTCCGAGGATCCTCCAACAGCATGTGACTGGCAAAAGTTTTGAACTCTTGTTCAGGTGTTTTACTTTGCACAGCAATTAACATATCCAGGAAATATGTGATTTCAGAGCAGAATTTATCTCCTTTCAATGCAAAGTTGTCAATCATCTGACTTATTTTTTCATTGTGAGTCACATGTTGAGGATCAATGGCAGATATGTGTGTCACCACTGCACCAGCAGACATGTCAATTATTGTCAATTACACACTGTATTATACGATGTGTCTCTGTTGGGGGTGCTGGCAGTTGGAGCTGTGTGACGATATTCATTTCTTTTCTTCAGTGTAACTGAAAAAGAGAAGGTTAGAATATTAATGTTACATGATCAATGAATCATATCATATTCATAATAAATCACATTTAAAAAGAATATCTTTATGTGAGGTGCAAATCCATCAGAAGTCATTCCCTGTAATTATATATAAGTACCAGAAGTAATACAAAATCATTTCTACAACATGAAAACTCATCTAACTACTACACTTGTCCTAACTACTAGAATTGCTGACAACATTAACAACGTGTTTGTTACACAGAGTGCCACACCTTTCCCTCACTGACATTTAGAATTCAAACTTCAGGTCTGCAACTGGAATTAAACTTTAAATAAGCAGAGCTGTGGAATTTCCATTAATAGACTTTGGTGGTCGTAGGTACAAGGTGAAATATTGTGTTTTCATGTAAACTTTCATTCTGATGACATCAAATAACCACAAGAGTGGAAACTGAAGGAGAGGAGGTCTACATGACTGTGTTTCTTTAAGGTGAGAATGCTGATTATTTCACAATAGAATGTGAAGGGGAATGTTAAGAGAACTGTAGGAAAATGAATTTACAATGTTGAAGTAAGCTGTCCACCGTAGTATGAATTATGTCGATCAAAACTTAACATGCTGTGCTTTATCTGTAGTTCTTTCTGCCTCTGACTCTCTCTGTCACGAGACAGGAAAATACCAGTCTGAAGATTGCTTGGGCCTAGGGCTGGGCGATATATCGATAAAAAACATATCAATATATTCTTAAATGTGATATGGAATTAGGCCCTATGACATATATCGATATAGTTCAAATTTGCGCTGTAGTCCTTGCTCCAGGCAAGCCGCTGACCCAGAGCTCTCTGCATTGCTCCCCGTGCGCCTGCTCTTTCATGCACAGAGAGGGTAGGGGCTGGAACAGACACTCCGGCACTCTTCAACAAACTATTGTTGCCCCGCACTTTGGCCTTGATGCCCCGTGAAAAAAAAATATCATTGTACGGCCACAGTGGCCTCTGTGCCCCTGGCCCGGTCAGCGTAGCGAGCTTGCCTTGAATTACAGCCACCCGAGTGCACAGTAGTCACTCACAGTAACTTCAGTGAGTCCGCGGTTCGCGCAGGTGGAGTCTCATCATCACGATGATCTCACGTGAAAGCCTCCCAAACAGCAGCAGCGTCTCAAAACACAAGAACGAAACTTACAGCACACGTGCGCAAGCCAGCTCAATCGGTTTTGACATGAAGCGTAACTGACTTGTGTGGTGTGATTTAGTCCGGTAAAGGTGGAAATAAATTCACAGATTCGAACTTCCCGGATCAATAACTCATAACTGAAACCTTGTTAACGCACAAACAAAGCTCTTTCCTACCATAGTAAGGTAGACAACGGGCTACAACCATGTTTTCATCAAAACGAGCGGCTGGACATTAACTCTGGTCTCTATGGTCAGCGTCTGTGAGACGAGGGCGCAGGGACATCTACAAAGTGCAACACCGAAAAGAGATGCCACAAAAAATATTAAATAACTTCACAATTATTCAGAGTGCAGTGTCACCAAAATCATTCCACACGTCAGTGGTCTCCTGCTGGTTATTCTAAAAAAAATTTGTTCTAGAAAAAAACGTGCTTTGCCATAATTTGGGGGAATTTCTATTGGGAGAAATATTCAATAACACTAATATTCAGTGTAGTGTCACGAAACTCACCTCACCCTAACCCTACTTAAAAAAAACTATTTTCTAATGTAACATCAACTTGATATTGGTATTTAAAAAAGTTTTTAATACATAATCCATGTCTTATTATAAATTAGGATGTTATGGTATCAGTCTGAAAGGTAAATCAACAAATTTTACTAAGTGGTCTTTGTGCCCTGTCATGTGGTCTTGGTGCCCATGAAAAAAAAAAAGTGAAGGCCAAATGGCCTTGCCCTAAAATGAAGAAATTCCCACCCACATGTCATATTTGGCTTTGACTTTGACTGAACATTTGCTCTCACTTTGCAATAAAAATATAGGGATATATATCGTATATCGATATTCAGCCTAAATATATCGGGATATGACTATTGGTCCATATCGCCCAGCCCTCGTTGGGCCTCGACAGGATGTGGGAGGACTTACCCCTTTACTCTTTTATTTCCTTAACATTAATTTGTGACTGTTCAGTCAAAATGGTCTACATACAATCTACAAAGATTGTATCCAGCCTTAAAGAATACCATCGGGCATTATTCTGGGTTAAAGAACTGGGCAGGTAATTGAACCTCTCTGTGCAGTAACAGTTAATATTTGGCTTAAATGACACTAGAGCTGAAACCATTTCAGATATATGGTGGTAAAGCACAAAGATATTTGTAGTAATGACACAGATACAACATCATCTATGAGAAAGATTAAAATAGGCCTGTTAAGGAAACTAAAACATATTTTAATTAGGGTTTGGGCTTTGACAATACAGATGATTACATTGTATTACTGTTTGCTTTGTAATACTATCATTCTTACATAAAGAACAATAATCTATTTGGTCAGTGTATCTTTTGTTCATTCGATTTTCCTTTCAGAAACGGGTATTAAAAAACAAAAAACTAGTGGCTATTTGATTTTCGTTTTAGAATATAAAAATTAAACTTGAAATACAAGGCGTTTTTCTTTTTTTTTTGATCAAAAAGGCATGAGCGAAACTATAAAAATGATTTGATTTTCATTTTCCATTTCATATAACAAAAAATAAAATCACTACCAAACAGAAATGGAAAAAAGGCCTGTTTATTCATATTCTGAGACCGGATGTTGTCATTTACTGGACGGTTAGGCTAGTAGGTTACGGCAGGGCAATCGACCGTGACACATGGACGTGGAACTGTGGTCAAGCCAGCCGTCACCCCGATCTCCATGGTCAAATCAGCCGCACTTAAATTTCTAGTGTACAAGTATTCTCAGGATTATGGTAAATGCGGAGAAACAGTGTATTTAATTTCGGTTTTCAAAATAAAGGTATTAAGAACAGTAAGCTATAATTCCAACCTACATTTAAAATAAAATATGTTACATTAAAGTGTTTCATGAGCCTATGATGAAGAAAAAAACACTCAATATCAAGTATCTTTACTGCACCAGTGTAGAGACATGCCAAAATAAAAGTCCCATATTTATGCCTCCAGTTTGCATATTCGGCCATATTTGAGGTGCTGTAAAAACACATTGCTCAATATTTCTGGCTGCTGATGGTATATTTGACATCTACACATCTAAGACTACCACTATACTTTATATCAAGCATTTTTACTGTGCCAATGTGGAGAAATTCAACAATAAAATTCCCCATTTCTACCTCCAAGTGGCATATTTTCATATATTTGAGCTACTGTAATAACACTTTGCTCAATAATTCCTGGCTATGGATGGTATACTTAACTTCTACACATATAAGACTACAAGCACACTTAATATCAAGCAATTTTACTGGAACAATGTGGATAAATTCAACAAAAAAGTCCCATATTTATACCTGCAGATTCCATATTTTCATATATTTGACGTACTGTAAAAACGCTTTGCACAATAGTTCCTGGCTATGGGTGATATATCTGACTTTTACAGAAGTTTTCTTACAGTAGCTCAAATATGGTCAAATATGCAATCTCCAGGCATAAATATGGGACTTTTATTTTTGAATTTCTCCTTGATATCAAGTATAGTTGTAGTCTTAAATGTGTAAAAGTCAAATATACAATCCATAGCCAGGAATTATTAAGCAAAGAGTTTTTACAGTACGTCAAATATATGAAAATATGGAATCTGCAGGTATAAATATGGGACACTTATTGTTGAATTTATCTACATTGGTGCAATCAAAATGCTTGATTTTAAGTATGCTTGTAGTCTTATATGTGTCGAAGTCAAATACAATTACTGAGCAAAGTGTTTTTACAGTAGTTCAAATATATGAAAATATGCCACTTGGAGGTACAAATGGGGAGTTTTATTGTTGAATTTCTCCACATTGGTGCAGTAAAAATGCTTGATGATCAAGTATAGTTGTAGTCTTATATGTGTAGATGTCAAATATACCATCCATAGCAAGGAAATATTGAGCAAAGTGTTTTTACAGTAGCTCAAATACATGAAAATATGGAATCTGCAGGTCTAAATATTGGACTTTTATTGCTGAATTTAACCACATTGGTGCAGTAAAAATGCTTGATATCAAATATGCCTGTAGTCTTACAAGTATACCATCCATAGCCAGGAATTATTGAGCAAAGTGTTTTTACAGCACCCTTAAATATTGTCAAATATGCAAACTGGAGGCATGAATATGGGACTTTTATTTTGGCATTTTTCACACTGGTGCTGTAAAGATAGCTACCCGATATTAAGTGTTTTTTATTCATCATGGGGTCATGAAACACTTTAATGTAACATATTTTATTAAATGTAGGTTGGAATTATAGCTGTCTGTTCTTTATACCTTTATTTTGAAAACCGAAAGTCCGCATTTAGATCAGGGTGATGGCTGGCTTGACCGTTGCACTTGACAGTTCCATGTCCATGTGTCATGGTAGATTGCCCTGCCGTAGCCTACTAGCCTACTGTTTCTTCTACACAGCACCGTCCAGTCAATGACAACATCCGGTCTCAGAATATGAATAAACAGGCCTTTTTTCCGTTTCTGTTTTCTAGTGATTTTATTTTTTGTTATATGAAATAGAAAATGAAAATTGAATCATTTTTATAGTTTCGCTCATCCCTTTTTGACCATAAAAAAGAAAAACGCCTTGTATTTCAAGTTTAATTTTTATATTCTAAAACGAAAATCAAATAACCACCAGTTTTTTGTTTTTTAATACCCGTTTCTGAAAGGAAAATGGATTGACCATAGGATACACTGACCCTATTTCATCACAATCTGTTATCATTTAAATGTAAACGAATGGGAGAAATAGCATACGTACATATTTGGAATCATATTTGGAATCATTTAGTTTTATTTCCCTGACATCTAAACTCCTCCCTTGCCTGAGCTTTATAGAAAACAAAGAAGCTGATAACAGGAAGAGACAGAAGTTACTCTGACAAAGGTTCTGTTGGGCCTCACCTTACACAAGGCCCGGTTAAGGTGTGTTTAACAACAATAAAAGGGGGATTTAGGTTAAATTTGGCTATCAATAATAATTAATGATTATTTGGGATAATTATTAATTATGATAAATAATATGATCCAATTTGCATTAGATCACCTCGGGGCACCACCCTTGAAGAAGGGAAAAAGATAGCAATTTTACTAAATCAGTCTCATAAAAACGTACTGAACTGTTTATAACTCTGGTTAATAATTAACTTAATAACTACAACCAAATTCACCATAACAGCTAGTAATGGTTGAAGGATTTTGGAGTTCTTGACAGTGTAGAGGTTGGCAACATTCACTCATGTACAATATTAAATAGACAGCAAGAAGGTTCAAGATCTTTTATTTAACACAAAATGGAAACACACAATCTAACTAACATATACTATACCAGTGTGTGTGTGTGTGTGTGTGTGTGTGTGTGTGTGTGTGTGCGAGTGCCTGGCAGAACAAAGGAACAATGGCGGTCAATGATATCACATGTGGGTGTGATATGCTCTAGCCTCAAGGAATGTGTGTGTCTGTGAGTATGTATGTGTGTGTGACGTGGTGCCAGGTTATAGAAGATGGTTAGTTGCATGCAGAGACCCTGAGTCTGTGTGAAGCATAATTCAACTAATGTCGAATTAGCCGTCTAGGAAAGCAAACTACCAATAACTTGACTCGAGGTCACCATAACACCAAAACATTGAACAAACACATCAATTGAACACATTACATCAACCAGAGTTTAAAGTCCTGTGCTTAGCCGTGCTATGGTTTGCTATCTAAGCCCAGTTCAACGTTACCAGTCTTTGAGGAGAAGGTGCTGGTGGTTGCAGGAGAAAGTTGGGGCTCCAAGGTTGAACAAGCTGCTCTTGCTGTGCAAGGTTTGATGAAAGTCGGCAGAGGAGGAAACTGGTCGCTCCTTTACTTTGTAAGGATAGCAGCTCGGTGCTAACCTGCTTGGTGTTCCTTAGATCATCAGATTGGCAGGACCTCGTGTCGCTGCAGTGAGGAGAAGTTCTTTGGGCCTGCTGCCAATGCAGCTTGCAGCTCTCCACAGCTTGTTGGGCCCAGAAGAAGGGATCTAGAAGGCAGGCAGCCCCGTGGGGGGAGGTGGAGAGGAGCCCTTGAAGATCCAAAGTTAAAGGAGTAGAGCGCGTTGAGTGAGAGCGAGAACATTGAATGCTCTGGGGTTTTGACTACCTGATCAGCAGGGGGTCTGTCACCCTGACCAATAGTAGCTCAAACCTGAATTCTGCACCTAGGTGTGAAGAATGGGGAATTCTGGGACACTGAGTTCATTTCAGAGTCCATTTTGAAATCCACAATGAATGACTTCATCTGTGGGTCCCAACAGTTCAAAGTTGTTTGATTCTGCTGGAGTGTGAAGCTCCTCCTTTGCTGTGACGCTCTGATGGCCAAACACACAATGTGGATGTATAGCCTGCTGACTTGAAATGGGATCAGCTGTCTTATACTGAAGCATGGAATATCATTATACAAAGATATATTATGTTACTCTAATCGTAATGTAAACCAATTCTTGTGGTTATAGTGTATAAATTAGTATTGTGTGTATGTTGGTAGTAAAGTATGACGGGCACTTGTTTTTCAAAAAAGTGAACTGCTGAACAATGTCATCTAGCTTTCTGGGATCAAAGTAGATGTGAGCACTGAGACTGGACCACATCTGTAAAGTTGCTCTTATAAAAACAAAACAAGGAGCTGAAAGACATTAAAATGTTTCAGCCTTTTCACAATAAAGTGAAACAGACTTGTGGGATTATTGTTGGCATTGCTGTTACAAAGACAGCTGACTTGCTTTCTGTTTTCCTCAGAGTTTTATCTAATGACAACTCTGGACAAAATGTAAGTTTATTCATTCATTTCATCAATAATGGAGTTTGAATTCTATCGATCCAAACTTAACATGCTGTGGGTTATCTGTAGTTCTTCCTGCTTCTGAATCTCTCTGTCACGGACAGGAAGAGACTCGTTAGATGATGGGTTGGGCCTCGACAGGATGTGGGAGGACTTTCCCTTCTACCCTTTACTTCCTGAACATTAATCTGCGACTGCTCAGTCATCATAGTCTACATACGTCTACAATGCTGGGTTAAAGAATGGGGCAGGTAAATAAGTAATTAAACCTCTCTGTACATTAACAGTTAATATTTGGCTTAAAAGACACTACAGCTGAAACCATGTCAGATATATGGTGGTAAAGCACAAAGCTACTTGTAGTAATGATACAGATACAACATTATGTTGGGCACTGCATCACACAGCAATAGCAAATGGCTAGAAAGTGACCGTTAATAACCTAAAAGATTTTGGTCAATCAAATGGGTTATAAATTTGATTGATAAATCAATTCTCATCACACTGCAATTATTTGTATGTACAAATCAACGTCCTCTCCTGTAGTAGGGGTTCATGTACAGACCTTTGGCTAAAGGGTTCAAGATGTGAATCTCAAATTTCAGCACTGTCAAAATTTTGCTGAAAATAATATTGCACATTTATGAATGATTGCAAACTGTCATGTGTCTTGACTCTAGAGCAGGGGTCATCAACTATATTTGTCCAAGGGCCAGAATTTTTCTCTGTGCACACTGTAAGGGCTGTATGCTCATAAAATAAAATGAAATAAGAATTGTATCCTACGTAATATGTTATTATTCGATATATTGATTTTTCATTCCAAATTTATGGCAGTGTTAACAAACCCATACAAATTTATAATATTACTTAATATTATTATTTTCTATAAGATTATTAAAGATTATAGCCAAGTGTTTCAAAAAGTCTTTTTGACAGTTTTCAAATTTATATGTGTAATAACTGTATTGAATGAAAAAATGCAATATTGCTGTTACATGACTTTTCCTAAAAGTGTCTGTATTTTAATTTAGAATAGTTTATATATATATATATATATATAAATTACACACATAAAAACAAAGAAAATATTATGTGTATTACCTATTTCGACCATAAAGTGGCGTGGTTCTATAACATCCTCGACCTGGCTGGGATAAATGCCCGCATCTTATTCAAGGAGCACCAGCAGCAGGAGAGCCCGGAGGGAAGTCCTGCAGCAGCTGGCAGAGGAGCTGAGGGCAGAATGCATGGAGGAGAAAGTGGCCGCAGCAGTCGGCACAAGGTGGGCAGCAGCGGAAACAACCACCACAGAAGCAGCAGACACGGATTCAATTTTTTCAATTAAAATGTATAATTAAACATTTTGGTGTTATTTCGTTTTTTTAAAAATATCATGACACAATGAATGCATTCATCACGCAGGTGGGTATTAACATGAGAGAATATAGAGTTTAAAATCTAGTGGTCAAAATGACCGTTTATGGCCGTTAGAGTAGTGTTTGAAATCTGGCTCTTCTAGCTAGCGTGTGTGTGTGTGTGTGTAGGCTTTCTTACCCAGGACCTGTTAATCTTCCCGCTTTTTCTCTTCTCCTGCTCGCCTCATTTTTAAACAAACCGCAGCGCTTCACTTCCTGGTTGCTGTCTTTCGTCTTTTCGCGGTCACGATGACGTTATAAACATTCTGATGTTTTTTTTGTTGTTGTTGTTGTTTTTATTTTAGTTTTTTTTAATTTTATGTTTAGAAGTACACAATTATAATTTACAAAGACAATGGTGGAGGCCTGAGGCTCTGGGCCCCTGCTGGTTGGGGAGGGGGCAGCTGGTTGGGGGCCCCTGCAGTTTGGGGGCCCAAGGCAATTGCCTTTGCCTTAATGGTAAAACCGTAGTTTGTGGAGAACACTGGAAGAAGAAATATATTTAAATGAAAAATGGCGCTCTCGAAGAGCCTTAAGCTGAAAGTTGATGCAGAGAACCGTAGCTTTAATGAAGAATGGACTGATAAGTACCCAGTGTTTCCCCTACCATTGTACAGAAATGCTGTACCTGTGGTCCTCATTTGCAACAGAACTGTCGCTGTTGCTAAAGAATACAATCTGAGGCGTCACCACATCACAAAACATACTAGCTTCAAGGAGTCATATCCTGAACAGTCAGAGGCCCGTCAGAGAAAAATTGCTGCTTTTGAATCTCAGTATTCCCATGCCAGCGAAATTATTAACCGAACCTCAACTGAACAAGAGAGGGCAACAACTGCGTCTCTGCAGGCGGCCTGGGGACTCTCCAAGCATAACAAGCCATTCACCGATGCTGAGGTTTTTAAGGAGTGCATGGTGGCTGTTCTGGAGGAACATGCCACTGACAAATCTATGGACAGGATAATTGCGTCTGTTAAGCAGATACCTCTGTCTGCTAAAACTGCTGTTCGCCATGTCCATGTTTTGGCCTGAGGATGTCCAGCTACTTGTAATTGATGAGATCAAATTAGCCAGATACCTATCGCTGGCTATTGATGAGTCCACCAACAATACTGACATTTCCCAAATGTGCGTTTTCGTCAGATATTTTGATGGCAAACATTTCAGAGAGGAGCTGCTGGCCTTGATTCCACTGCTATTATTTTTGATAAGCTGGAGGAACTATTTCAAAAGCATGGACTGTCTTTTGAAGAAGTCAACCTGGTTGTCACAGATGGTGCTCCTGCCATGATTGGGAGAAACAGAGGACTAGTGAACAGAATTAAGGCTGTCGCTCCCAGTATTAATGCATTTCACTGACTAATTCACCAAAGCGTGCTGTGCGCAAAATTAAGTGGCGAACTTAAAGAGGTTCTGGACAAAACAATGAAAATATGTCACTTCATCAGGGGAAATTCAAGTGCACAGCACTGTTTATTCCGAAGATTTGTGCAGGATTTGGAAGCCTCTCACCATGACCTCTTACTCCACAATGACGTGCGCTGGCTGAGTAAGGGCAGAGCACTGGAGCGTTTCGTTGAACTCAGGGATCAAGTTGTAGATTTTTTGATGCAAAGTCAATCTAAAGCGGCAGCTGACCACCTGCGCATCATGCAAGACGCAGAATACATGTGCAACGTTGCATTTTTAACAGACATATTTTCCCATTTGAACGCACTAAATCTACAATTACAGGGGAAAGAAAATGCAAGTGGTGAATATGGTGGAAAAACTTGATGCCTCTGGAAACAAACATGATATTTTCCACTAAGATTTGTTGTCGGGGAGGCTGCTACACTTTAACACACTTAAGACATTTGGCCACAGCAGGGTCACAGAGAACATGAAGACATTTATCACACAGCTGAGGGAAAATTTCTCTGCCAGATTTGATGACTTTGCCATTTCCAGGGATGTCATTGGATTCGTGCGTGACCCGTTCACTATCAGCCCAGGTGGAGAATTCTCCACTAATGTGAGGAAGGTGATGCCGCTGGACGAGGCGGCTATTCAAAGTGAACTGATTGACATCCAGGCCGCCGGTGACATGAGGGCTGCTCTCCGTGGTGCTGAAAGCTTGAGCGCCTTTTGGTTGGCTTGTCCCCAAGAGTATGACACACTGAAGACACTGGCCATGTATGTTCTCACCATGTTCGGATCAACATACACCTGTGAAGCTGCGTTCTTAAAAATTAACTCTATAAAAATGCATGAGAGGAACCGACTGTCAAACCAGTCTTTGGAGCACTGCTTGCGCATAAGCCTGACAGCTGTCAAGCCCGACATTAAAAAGATAGTGTCGAAGGGGAAATGTAACTTCTCCCATTGAGGAAATGGGAATATGTCAGTCTTGGGATTTTCTTGGTTTTACTTTATTTGTATTGATTTTGTATTGATTTGTTGGATCACAGGCTACTTTAATTTGATATAAAGAGTAACATTTAACTGAGGCCTGTCACTTTTATTTGTCATGAGAACTGTTTGCTGATGTGCAAGGCTTGCAATTACTCTGTTATGTTGATGGTTGTTATTGAGACACCGCAGTTGTGCGCAAAGCCCAAGCAAGGACAATTTTGACATTTGAGAAAAATGAGCACGTGAAACAATAAAATATTGTAATGATCAGAGGAGTCTTGTTTGCCGACGTGGAGCGCTGAAGGCGCAAAGACTCATGGGAGTGACTGTTTAGCGTTTGTCCGACTGTTGGTTGTTGTGATGTGTTTCGATTTGATGCTTTGTGTACATGTCTGATTGTTGCTGTGTGCCCTTGTTTTGTTCTGAAGATGTTTGATTGTGAAACTGTAATTTGTGGGAACTGCACATTATTACATCAGTAGCGCAGAACCCATGTCGAATTTAATGAGGTGACTTGTGTGCAGGCTTTCTTGCGCTGGAACCGCCACAAAATGTGCAATGACATTAATGCATTCATTACAATTATTTATTGATGGCAGGCAATGGCACGTGCTAATTTTCAGAAGTATTATTCTGGGGGCCGGATGGAAATCTCTGGCGGGCCGGATTTGGCCTGCGGGCCGCCAGTTTACGTTGACCGCTCTTGAGTCATGTTTTTGTTATGTTCTGGTTATGGATTTATTTCATCATGTCTTGTTGTGTCTTTGTTTAGATTTTCCATGCCCCTGTGTGTCCTTTAAGTTTCACCTATGTTCTCCCCTCTGTCTCCCTCTGTCTCTTGTATTGTTCTCTTCATGTTTTCTCATATGCTCCTCCCCCTCATTACCACACCTGGCCTCCTCCCTCCTCTCTCCTCACCTGTTCCTCATCTGTTCATAAGCGTCTGTGTATTTAGTCTGTGTCTTCCCTTCACTCCTTGTCCGGTCATTGTATTTGTCAGCCCCTGTCTGCTCCTGTCGTTTCCCACTTCCACTTGGTATGTGTTTTTGGATTTTGACTTTTGCATTTTGCCTTTGATTTGAACTTTGCTTTTGATTTGAACTTTGTCTTTTGGTCTGTACTTTGTCTAGTTCTTGTTTGCTACTTTACCTTTCAGCCCGTTTTGTCTGTTTTTGTTTTTTTGCATTGAGCTTTCATTTAATAAAGCTCGCCTTTCGTTCCCCTTTATCCTCGCCTCCCGTGAGTAACTGCGTTTGGGTCCACCTCATATATCCCTTCCTAAGTTTTCCCCTTTAAACCCTAACCTGACATCATGGTTCATGATTCATGGTCCTTTCAGTGTGTCCTGTGTATTCCCCCTGTTGCAGTTTGTCTCCCTGTCTGTCAGTGTTCTCTCCTCTGTGCACCCCCCCTCGTTACCCCACCTGGCCTCCTTCCTCCTCTCTCTCCTCACTGCACCTCGTCCCCTCATCAGTGTGTCTCTGTATTTAAGTCTTTGTTTCCCCTTAAGTCTTTGTCAGTTTGTTGCTTCTTGGTTTTTGTAGATTTCGCCTTTTGTTTAATAAAGCTCACTTTTGTTTTCCACGATCCTGCCTCCTGTCTGAGTAACCGTTTTTGGGTCCACCTCCTATTTCCCTCAACCCTGTGACACCAACAATCCACTGTCTCATATGGGGCACCATTGTGTTGTACACTGCATTCCACAAGGCACAGTTATGTAGTGTTCATGCAACGTTAAAAGGGAGTTTGAGTTAAATTTGGAATCAATAATAATTCATGATCATCATAGATAATTGATAACGATAAATCATAAAATCCAATTTACATTAGATCACCTTGGGGCTCCACCCTTGAAGAAGAGAAAAGATAGCCAACTCACCAAATCAGTCTCACAAGAAGGTACTAAACTATCAGTTGGTGACTCTGATTAATAATTAACTTAATAATTACAACCAAGATTACCATAACAGCTCGTACTGATCGAAGGATTCCGGAGTTCTTGACAGTGTCGAGGTTGAAGGAGTGAGGATAAGAGAATAAGAGGAAGTACAAAGGAAGGTGCTGGAGTTCTGACTATCTGGCCAGAGGGGGAACTGTCACCGTGACCAATAGTAGCTCAAAGCTGAATTTTGCACCTAGGTGTGAAGAATGGGGAATTCTGGGAAACCGAGTTCAGTTCAGAGTCAATTTGGAAATCCGCAATTAACAACTTCATCTGTGGGTCCCAACATTTATCTATGAAAATGTTTGAAATAGGCCTGTTAAGGAAACTGAAACATTTTAAGTAGGGTTTGAGCAATGACAATACAGATGGATTACCCCATAGTACTGTTTGTTTTGTTATCATTCTTATATAAAGAACAATAACACTTAATATCTGTCTTAAAAGACACTAGAGCTGAAACCATGTCAGATATATGGTGGTAAAGCACAAAGCTGCTTGTTGTAATGACACAGATATTTCCTTATATTTCCTTGAATTAAAATATTTCCTTGAATAAAATCACAATATAAATCCTTGCTGTTGTATTCTATAAGGTAAAATTGGTGTTTAGTGGTGCCCGATGTAGAGAGGCTGTGTCCTCACTGCAGTGGCCCAGGGTTCAATTCTGACCTGTGGCTCTTTGCTGTGTGTCACATTGTGCATTCAACACTCAACGTAGTGTAATAAACTATAGAAAAAGATTTGTCTCTTGTAGGAACATGTCCTTTGTCTCATCTTTATATCACAGAGATGCGATCTTCATGTCCACACAGATCTCCCTCTGATCCACCTTCTCTGACACCCTAATGGCCTGACTCTCTCCCTCCCCCTCTCTCCATTCACACTCTGATGCTGAAAGACAACATGGGCTGGGCAATAAACATTGCCAGCGAGAAGAAACGATCTCCTGAGTTCACAGGGGGGGTCCACCAGATCCAAAGGGTTATCACGGAAAGGTAGAAGACGACCATTTGTCACCTTAAGTTCTCCACTTCACTGACTTATATAGGCTCTGTGTTAACAAAACTCTGGACATCCGAGACTCAGAAAGGTCTCCTCTAACATCTGGTCTTTGTTCATCTGGACGGACTGTTTATAATTCAGTGCGCAGTGGTCACTTGGAAAAACAAGGTCCCAATCTGTTACACCAGGCCTGTCATCAACAGATAGCCTCACATCTGGCATGAGCCATCAAAGTGCCACACGTGTGAATTATGACACTCAACCAGCCAAAGCGTCTCTACATTCCTAGCAGGAGAAAGGAAGAACCTTGATTTCTGTCTTACTGCTAAAATGTACTAAAATGTAATTTCATTCTTTACAGGACAACATATTCTTAATCAGCTTGATGAGAACCCAAACATACTTTTTCCCCTGTGTTCTGAGTTCAAGGAAACTATAGTTAGTGATTTCAGATTTAATCTTTGAAAGTGTGATGGAGCCACAGCTCCACCTAGTGGTAAGTCCGCGTATAGTTAAGAGGAGAGTTTCTGGAACAGACGAACTTTATATTTGTGCTTATAAATATGATCACCTACCTCCAACAATATATACTTGTACCAAAAAATTAAGCTAACCCTTTTCGAAATGTTTTAAGCCATCAGTGCTGTTAAAAACGTATGTACTTGTGTGTGTGTGACTTGCTATAACCAATGACTTCCCTTTTACTCTATTAGGCAATTCCTGTCATGTACTTTTCATGTTTTCATATAACAAAGGTTGATGTAAAGACCATGGTGGATTTAGGTGAATAAGTCGATCGTGATCTTAAAACGTTAAACCGTTGATATATTTTATTAAGTAATAAGTTCGCAATATGAGCTGTAACATGAGCTGTGACGTCACCGGAGGAAGTGACGTGCCAGTCCGCCCTCAATTCTGCCTTCAGCGTAAGTGTTAAAAGAGCAGACTTCACGTTGCTCGCTCTCTTCTCTTCTCCTTTTTTGTAACCCGTACCTGCTTAATCTTTTCTGCCACGCGTGTAAACTTATATTTTTCAAACCTAATCTCCGTACTTTGCTTTGTTTGCGACTCCGGACTTTTCTCCGGACATTTTAGCTGCTTCAAGAGCCTAACCCAAACAACGCGTAGTTATTTTGAAGATAACTCCATTTGGAAACCGAAGCAAGAACGAGATTAATCCTTTTTTATATTTCTTTATACCATCAAGTATTGCAACTCAGTAAGCTAGAGGAAGCTATTTTTGTTCTTGTATTTAGTAACTAAGACAGATCGTTCGGCCGGCGTTTCTTTCCCCGTTATTTTTATACAAGAACCTAATCGATATATGTTCGGAGCTCCGCAATAACCAGCTCAAGAAAGAGACTCTGACCAGAAGTCGTGATTATTATAAAGTCGGCGCAGTTGACTGCTCAAGAAGCCGTGAAGACATCCACAGCCTAGAGGAGAAAGAGCATCCGATCGTCTCCGACCGCCTCCAGCGCACACAAGCAAGAACACTGCTGGGCCAGGAGCTGTCCTCAGGTGAACCGGGACGGCATCGCTCTCCAGCGGCTCTGAAACCGCCGCCGCCTCCCTGCACAGAGACGAAGCTACTCCAGGCCGTCCAGAGTCCGGGACACCGTTCTTCTTCCACCAAGTAGGCTAACATCCCACACGACAAGAGTCATACTCGAATGAGATCAGAGTTGGTGTTTGTGTAAGCTTCGAATATATATATATATATATAGACCTATATCACAAATTCAAAGCCCTCGCCATATCGCCTCGATAGGATAAGCATTAATTCTGTATTGGTAAATTATCGGTTACTTATACACTAAAACCCACCATCGTTTAAAATTCATCTTGTCCTCATTTTATTTCATAATTCCACCATTTCTGTTAATGTTGTCACCCATTTGAATCATTACTTCACATCCTTTATTCTGCCTTTATTTAGTAAATAAATATATTTAACCGTATGTCGTTGTCTGTGCTCTTTTTAATTTGAAGTGGGAAATCGATGGTATCGTGAAAAGAATTCATGACTTCAGAATAGGAGCAAATTGAAATTCAACAGATCAATTCGAGACTGATCTTTTGTGTTCAAGCCAAACTTGGACAGTTAATATTCTGGCTAGTTTCCTCCGAGCTAGTCGCACAGAGGATCATCGGAGGTGGTGCCCCGTCTAAAGGTATTGTTGATTACCAGTAATTAATTAATTGCCGGTAATTAATTATCCCTTTTTATCAAAGTAGTGTCTCCTACACTCTTGTCAGTTTAACATGTTCATTTGAATCTTCATCATACACATATCAGCTTTTAGATCCCAATGTTCTTTGTTAATTTGTCATTATATTGTGAGATTTCCACGTAACAAAGTAATGATTGCTTCTTAGAGAGGAGAAGATGAACTGTGACTGATAGAGCCAGAGCTCTAATGCTAATGATCAATGAATGATAAAACACATCTTACAATCATACTTGTACACATTTATTTTGATACTCAGCTGACTAAATGTACAGTATATTTTGAGAGTAACATTCAATATCCTTAAAACAAAAATCATACAAAAGAATCTGCATGTTGTAAAGCTTGCATATTCCATTAAGGTTTTTCTTTTTTTTGCAAAAGTACGTTGTAACTCACAACTCATAGTCCAAAGACCAACTTTATTATCAATGTGTTTTGACTTTTTTTCTTTCATATAACACAATACAAAGACAATTTAAGAAAAACATCAATATAATATTAGTACTCTCTATATGACCACACATGTATCATCTGTCTGCAAAAACTCCACTAACATTTGGGGAAATTAAAGATTCCACTATCCTTTGTGAGGAAAGTAAAATAATCTCCACATCACATTGTGATATTACACCATATGAAAATAAACAAATTATAATATCAAGGGTCGATGTGATCTTATTGAGCCTTCACCCTAAAACAAGCCTGATCAAACACTCATTTTTATAATCAACAGAAAACCTTATAATACAGCGAATCCTTCCAAAACCTTAAAACTAGCTCTTTAAAAACAACCTGCATGTTGCAAAGCTTTTATATTCCATTACATTGTTTTAATTACAATATTCACATAATGAGAAGAAGCACTTTTTGACACCCTCCTCACTCAAGGAAAGAATTTCAACTCATCTTCTCTATTTGTTTTAAGTACAAGTCTTTAACATCAGCCGTGTCAATGACAGACCAGGGTCAAGGTCCTACTGTTGGAGTTGACGTAGAACTACATCAGCACTAATTTATTTACCTGAAGGAGCTTTTTTCAGTGATAGCACTAAAAGAACGGTTGCATTTAGTTAATGTGGAAACATCCAGAGGCTTGTAGACTTGTCTGTTGACTTTGAAGCTCCAGATCAGTGGCAAAATAAGCAAATGTTGACATTGGAGTGCTGATTTATAACCACCCGCTCAAGCAAAGTATTGTCACTTTGGAATTGTCCCAGACAGAAGTTGAGATTCTTGAACTGGCCTGCCAACATGATCCTCCTCAGTGGATGGCTTTACAACTCTGGAGAACATTGTTCCAAACATTTCCTTCGCAGGCGACCGTAAATTCCACCCTCTGCTGTTGGCAAACAGATAAACACACCCGAAGAGATCTGGAAACATCGACATCAGATCAATGTGGGCCGCGTCCTTTGGACTGCAAAAAGATAGAAAAATCAATTGCACGACAATCAAATAAAAAATAGAGCTGGCACAAACTGTGGAGATCTGTGTGATGGAGGTCAGTAAGAGAGAAAGAATGAACTCATTCCAGGAATCAGGTAAAGTTTGTGTTAAGACTGACTTTAGCAACAGACACCAGCAACCACTTGAGGGGGCAGATGATCCAAACAACAGCAGTATTGTAACATGAAGGCAGTGGAAGTGGGGAGATGGAATGCCACATTTATGACTGAATGTCATCAATAACACCTTCAAGGCCCTTCATCATCTGTAACTCAGTTTGACTTACGGGTGCTGGTGGAGGTTTCGTATGAAGCGCAGGAATGCCAGTGTGCTGTCATCGTATCTATTTTTGGGATCCATCTTCTTCACCAACTCTGCCAACTGCAACACCAAAAACAACTAGAACTGCAAGCAGCTATAAACGGGGGCCAAGCCCCCCTGCGCAACTTGGACCCCACGCACCGCAGAGCCCACGGAAGTTGGCCCCAAAGGATGACGGGCTTGAGGAAAGAGTGAGGACAAAGGCCAACGTCTGAGCCGTTGTATTCGCTGTAATGGGAAGTGCACCCGAAGTGCAAAAGGCTGAATGTGTGCCGATTTGGATTTGTTGTACTAAATCACGCCCACATTGACCAGTCATGACCACCTTCAAGATGTGGCCTCAGGATTGGCCCTACATCGTACTGACTAAATTTATTAAAAATTGGTATAGCCATTGAGGAGATATGAACTTCCCATATTTTTAGCACCCCCTAGTGGCCAAAATTTGCAAAATTCGGATCATCCCTTCCCAGTGTCATGTTACCAAGTATGTGAAATTTGGTGTTTGATGTTTCCGATCCTTCTCAAGTATTCAAGTCTCCTGAAAAATAAAATGTGTTTAAGATGCTTGTTTAGTGAAATGGAAAAAGAGACAACACTTGGAGTTTTACTAGCCATGTTAGGACTCTGTAGACGACAATGTTGGTCTGTTGCTCTGTTAGTCCATCACTTGGATTGACAGAAACAAGTGTTTGATGGATTGCCACAAACTGTGTACAGCCATTCATGATTCATCAAAAGATGGATCCTAATGACCCCTGAAATGTTCTTCAGTTCTATCATTAAGTCAAATTCTCAATTTATCCAGTAGTTTGGATTCAGACCAAACACATACAAAATGAATTCCCATCAACCAAGTTTAGGTCTGGTTGTGTTTGGTAGGAATTAGCATCTACATTATAAGCATTGTTGGTGACCATAGTAGACAATATACCTTCGTAGTATGAGCATGTTAGCATTGTCATTGTTAACCTGTTAGCATGCTGATGTTAGCATTGAGATGAAAGCGCCACTGTGCCTTTAAGAGCAGCCTCACTGAGCCACTCGTGGTCATCGACTCTCGTTAACACAATGCAAGCTACTATACACAGAAATAAAAGGTGACAATGAAACTACTACTGCTACCTCTCAGGTTTCCAGAAGAAGGGATGACTCAAACATTCTTTCACTGTGGGTCTGCTGTCTTGTTCTTTACTGATCATCCACTCGATGAGGTCCTTTGCCACCACATCTTCAACATGGTCCAACTTGTACAAACCTTGATGAATGTTGTACTCGCATTCAAAGGTGTCGCCAAAAGGATGGTGTCCTCCAGAGAGTATGTAATAAATGAGCATCCCTGCCACCTTGAGAATTAAGAGAACAGTTTTGCAATATATGAAGTATTTTCTCCAAGTCATCAATTGAGTTTACAAAGCAGCAAAGCTGACCTGTATATCAGTGCTCCGCTTGTATCGTATGTCAGTTTTTCCTGTTAAAGTCTCTCTGGCCATCCAGCATTTAGTTCCTGCTCTGCCTGTGCGACAAGTTGTTTGTCCTGTGGATAACTGTCTACTGATGCCAAAATCTGCTAATCTCGGTCTCCCAGTGACATCTGCAGGACAAATCAAATAAGACAAACTCTGACATTAAAATTATGGTTCATACTTATTAATTGAAATATTGTTATTTTTTAATATTTCAAAATGTTCTTACCAATCAAAACATTCTGTGGTTTGAGATCACGGTGGAGAATTGGCGGATTTTGAACCTGATAGACAAGTTTCTCTTTCAGCAGACCACCATCATTGTTTCTGATGCATTCTTCCAGGGTGTATTCACAAAGCTGAAGACCAAGATATCCAAAGTACTCATCCTCTGCAAAGTCAACGTACCGTACAATAGATGGATGATCAAGTTCTGGAAATCGTAGAAATCCCTCCTCATTCTTCAGCATTTGATAGTGGCTTTTTTTCATTCTCTTGATAGCGACCTCAGTGCCATCATGTCTCAGCCCCAAGAAGACGTCAGTACCATCACTGCCCTCTTCTATGCGGAACTCTTCATCATTCATATAAATCATGCTCCCAGTTCTGGTTACTCTGCTTCCATCAATGCTAACCAGCTTCTCTAATTTTTCTCTCCACCTCTTGCTGATTTGTAGCCATGTGTGTGTATCTGATGACACAGTGGTGTTGGAGTGGAGTGGCTGAACATTTGAAGTTGACTCCACAACAGGAACTGTTGTTGGATCAGTTGCATCACTCAAATACTTGTCATTTGGGCCTTCTTCCCTGTCTGATTTTTCCTTCTCCTTCTTTTTCTTCTTGTTGTTGTTCTTTTTCCTCGGCCCAGGTGAGGCTGTACAGTCCTCACATTCCACGTTTGGTTTGCTAAAATAATTGTTCAGTCTTCTGAGAACTTCTTTCAGCTTGTCATTGTTGGTTATTTCTACAGACGTCAGTATGTCCTCAGGCATTGCAGTTATCCCCACTGATGTAAAGATGTCACCCACATGTTCAACTGAAAGTAAGTTTGCAAATACACCATATGTGCAGACTCTGATCTCTGAGGAGTGATGGTCCTTTACAAAAGGAGCAACTGTTTGGCATAATTTCCTAACAAAGTTCAGATCCCAGCCATCTGTGCCTTTTGTTTTCTGTGTTATCACATACAGTGTTTGCAGAACACCTTCACATACATCAGGTCTCTCTTTTAAGCAAAGTTGGTCCAGTAGTTTGGGGACTAAAGCTTGTGCTTGGTCATTTGGTATTTCCTCCAGAGTACACAGAACTGCATATAAAGTAATAATTGCCTGATGTACAGATTCCTTGGGAAAGTTTGGAAAGCGTCTGACTGCTCCTTCAATATAGGTGTTCAGATTTCCAGTGTCCTTCAGCCATTTGATGCTTCCCTGGTGGTATTTTTCAACATTTCGCCCAGTTACAGTAAAAAGACCTTCAATAATGGTCAGATGGGTCCGAGGATCCTCCAAGAGCATGTAACTGTCAAAAGTTTTGAACACTTGTTCAGGTGTTTTACTTTGCACAGCAATTCCCATATCCAGGAAATATCTGATTTCAGAGCAGAATTTATCTCCTTTCGATGCAAAGTTGTGAATCATCTGACTTAGTTTTTCATTGTGAGTCACATGTTGAGGATCAATGGCAGATATGGGTGTCACCACTGCACCAGCAGACATGAGCACTTTCACAACATCCTCTCTGTCATTGATGGCAGCAGTGTGCAGTGGTGTGTGAAGCTGTAGATTACATACATTTGGATTAGCTCTTGCTTCAAGCAGTTTTTCTGCAAAATCAAGTGGTGCTTTGTGTAGTGAGACATAATGCAGAGGTGTCAAGCCTAGTGCTGAAGCATTGTTTGGGTTTGCACCCTGCTGCAAAAGGAAAGTAAAAATATTCCTGTTGTGAGTTACAACAGCAGCAGTCAGTGGAGTTATGATGTCTTTACACTTTGTGCATGAGTAAATGCCATTAATGTGGTTCTCCTTTAATAACTGTTTTAACCTCTTGAGGTTACTGTCAATTACAGACTGTATTATACGATGTGTTTCTGTTGGGGGTGCTGGCAGTTGGAGCTGTCCGATGATATTCATTTCTTTTCCTCAGCGTAACTGAAAAAGAAAAGGTTAGAATATTAATGTTACATGATCAATGAATCATATCATATTCATAATAAGTTATAATTAAAAAGAATATATTTAGGTGGGGCACAAATCCATCAGAAGACATTCCCTGTAACTACATATAAGTACCAGAAGTAATACAAAATAATTTCTACAACTTGAAAACTCATCTAACTACTACACTTGTCCTAACTACTAGAATTGCTGACAGCATTAACTACGTGTTTATTACAGAGTGCCACACCTTTCCCTCACTGACATTTAGAATTTAAACTTCCTCCTTCAGGTCTCCAACAGGAATTAAACTTTGAACAAGCAGAGCTGTGGAATTTCCATTAATAGACTTTGGTGGTCGCAGGTTCAAGGTGAAATATTGTGTTTTCATGTAAACTTTCATTCTGATGACATCAAATAACCACAAGAGTGGAAACTGAAGGAGAGTAGGTCAACATGACTGTGCTTCTTTAAGGTAAGAACACTGATTATTTTAATTTAATTTGAAGGTGAGTGTTAAGGGAAATGTACAAAAATGAACTTACAATGTTGAAGTAAGCTGTCCACGGTAGTATGAAGCCTATCGATCAAAACTTAACATGCTGTGCTTTATCTGTAGTTCTTCCTGCCTCTGACTCTCTCTGTCACTGACAGGAAAATACCTGTCTGATGATGGGTTGGGTCTCCACAGGATGTGGGAGGACTTTCCCCTTTTACTCTTTTTTTTCCCTTAACATTAATTTGTGACTGTTCAGTCATCATCGTCTACATGCAATCTACAAAGATTGTATCCAGCCTTAAAAAATACCATCAGGCATCATTCTGGGTTAAAGAATGGGGCAGGTAAAAAAGTAATTGAACCTCTCTGTGCAGTAACAGTTAATATTTTGCTTAAATGACACTAGAGCTGAAACCATGTCAGATATATGGTGGTAAAGCACAAAGATATTTGTAGCAATGACACAGATACAACATTATCTATGAGAAAGATTAAAATAGGCCTGTTAAGGAAACTAGAAAATATTTTAATTAGGGTTTGGGCATTGATAATACAGATGATTAAATTTTATTACTGTTTGCTTTGTAATACTATCATTCTTACATAAAGAACAATAACCTATTTCATCACAATCTGTTATCATTTAAATGTCTACGAATGGGAGAAATAGCATACGTACATATTTGGAATAATTCAGTTTTATTTCCCTGACATCTAAACTCCACCCTTGCCTGAGCTTTATAGATAACAAAGAAGCTGATGACAAGAAGAGAAAGAAGTTACTCTGACAAAGGTTCAAAGTTCAAAAGTTAAGCTCCTCCTCCTGCTGTGACGCTCTGATGGCCGAACACACAATGTGGATATGAAGCCTGCTGACTTCAAATGGGATCAGTTGTCTTATACTGAAGCATGGAATATCATTATACGAAGACATATTATGTAACTCTAACTGTAATGTAGACCTGTTCTTGTGGTTATAGTGTATAAAGTAGTATTGTGTGTATGTTGGCAGTTGATTTTCAAAAAGTGAACTGCTGAACAACATCATCAAGCTTCCTGGGATCAAAGTAGATGTGAGCACTGAGACTGAACCACATCTGTAAAGTTGCTCTTAGAAAAACAAAATAAGGAGCTGAAAGACATTAAAATGTTTCAGCCTTTCATAATAAACTGGAAACAGACTTATGGGATTATTGTTGGCATTGCTGTTGCAAAGACAGCTGACTTACTCTGATTTCCTCAGAGTTTTATCTAATGACAACTCTGGACAAAATGTGAGTTTATTCATTCATTTCATCAATAATGGAGTCGTGAAAACCAGATAGAAATTGCACCAGACTGCCAGAGCTACTGTCAGTCAGCCTCCATTCTTCCAGGAAATGTCTTGTCTGGTGGCAGATAAACTAGCATAGTGACAGTGAGATTTATACAGAGCCAATCTAAAGACCAATGGTGTCATTGTTGTAGAGCAGGGCTGCCCGATGTGTGGCCAACGGGCCAAAGTTGGCCAAGGATAAGGCTTCTCTTTTACACAGATTTTTTCTAGCAAAACACATATAATCACAATATCATTTGAAGGTTAGTGTTAAGAGAAATGTAGGAAACTTAACTTACAATGTTGAAGTAAGGTGTCCACCGGAGTATGAATTCTACCGATCAAAACTTAAATGCTGTGCTTTATCTGTAGTTCTTCCTGCCTCTAACTCTCTCTGTCATGGACAGGTAAATACTTGTTTGATGATGGGTTGGGCTTCTACAGGATGTGGGAGGACTTTCCCCTTCTACTCTTTATTTCCTGAACATTAAACTGTGACTGTTCAGTCATCATAGTCTGCATACATCTACAAAGAATGGGGAATGGGGCAGGTAAAAAGCAATTGAACCTCTCTGTACATTAATATTTGGCTTAAAATACACTAGAGCTGAAACCATGTCAGATATATGGTGGTAAAGCACAAAGATACTTGTAGCAATGACACATATATTTCCATATGTAGGATAGTATGTGGTCCTGACATGGGCAGCACCATAAATATATATAACGTAGGAGACACTGCTCACACGCTACTTTGATATATATATGATTATTAATCACTGGCAATTAATATTACACTCGTTAAAGGAGGCACCACCTCCGTGTTTAGTTATTGGAATAATCCGGAGGACATTATTCCAAACACCTAACTGTACAAGTTGGCTTGGACAGTTAGAGTCCATTCAAAATCAATTTATTCAGTCTCAATATTCTGAAGTAGTGAATTCTTTGCACGTATCCATCGGTTCTCCACATTATAATTAAGTTCCAGACAAAGACAAACGATTATATGTTTATTGACTAAATAATTTGTGTAAAATAAAAGACATGACAATTTTAGACGAACAACAGATAACAGAAAATGTAAAGACTGTAATTAGGAAAGTAATAAAGTCGTGTGACCGTCGGTAGATGGTAAAGTTAAAGGGACGGGTTATATATATTAAATATTACGGGAGTAATTCTTAATACTATGAGACCCTAATCTTAATTCTCTTAAGTTCATAAGATAGTCAAGTCAAGTCAAATTTATTTATATAGCACATTTCACACGGCAAGCGTAAACTCAATGTGCTTCAAGAAATTAAAACAAAGATACATTGTAGAACATAAAATAGCATATAGGATAAAAAAGATAAAATAAAATAAAATAGAATAAAAACATTTAGGACATTATACAATCACACAAGAATGTATTTTTATCATCATTTAAAAAAGGGAGATGATAATAAAAAATTCTTAAAACAAACGAGACAGAAATAAAATACACTCTTTAAACTTAACTAAAAGCTTGCGAAAAAAGATATGTTTTTAGTTTACTTTTAAAAGAAGACACTGTTGTAGCAGACAGTATTTCATGTGGAAGAGAATTCCAGAGAGTGGGACCATAGCGGCTGAAAGCGCCATGAGCTGATTCGGAGTTGATTCTGGGTGTAGTGAGGGGCTCTTTATCTGATGATCTGAGGGATCTCCCTGGTGTGTATTTGGTGAGCATGTCAGCAACGTAAGAGGGAGCCAAGCCATTACAACATTTAAAAACAATAAGAAGTATTTTAAAATCAATTCTTTATTTTACTGGGAGCCAATGAAGAGATGATAAAATAGGAGTGATGTGCTCAAACCTTTTGGTTTTCGTTAGTACTCTGGCTGCAGCATTTTGAATACGCTGGAGTTTATGTAAATTCTGCTTTTTCAGTCCAGTTAAAAGAGCATTGCAGTAGTCCAGTCTACTGGAAATAAAGGCATGAACCAGCATTTCAGAGTCTGACTGAGACAGGAAACATCTAACTTTTGATATGTTTCTAAGATGATAAAAAGCAGTCTTAGAAATATTAGCGATATGCCTTTGGAAGGTGAGATCAGCATCTAAAATCACACCCAAGTTATTGACATGCTCACATGGTTTTACAGACAGGGGAGTTAACAAGGATTGAATATTTTGCCTCAGAGCCTTAGGACCTACCAAAAGAATCTCTGTTTTGTCCTCATTAAGTTGTAAAAAATGTTTGACCATCCAGCATCTGATGTCTGTGATGCACTGGATGAGATCATTTATTGGGTTTAGATTATTGATAGAAACAGAAATGTATAACTGTGTGTCGTCGGCATATGATTGATATGAAATATTATGTTGCTGTATGATGGACCCAAGTGGAAGCATGTACAAGTTGAACAACAAAGGACCGCGAATTGACCCCTGAGGGACTCCATATGAAATGCCAACCTCATCAGATTCATAATTACCAATGGACACAGAGAAAGATCTTCCAGTAAGATATGAAGAAAACCAGTGAAGAACTGTGCCTTTAAGGCCCAGACAGTGTTCAAGGCGCTGAAGAAGAATTTCATGATTGACAGTATCAAATGCTGCACTGAGGTCAAGAAGAACTAGAATAGAAACTTCATGATTGTCTGTACTAATTTTAAGATCATTAACAACTCTGATCAGGGCAGTTTCGGTACTGTGGTTAACTCTAAAACCGGACTGGTAAACATCAAACAAATTGTGGTTTGACAGATACCTATATAATTGTTGGTGAACAACTTTTTCAAGAATTTTCCCCAGAAATGGAAGGTTTGATATTGGTCTGTAATTTTTGAATACAAGTGGATCAAGATTACCCTTTTTTAACAGTGGTTTTACAATAGCATGTTTGAGACATGAGGGGAAGATTCCAGAATGTAGGGAGGTGTTTACAATCTCAAGGACATCCTCTATCAAACAGCTAAAAACATTTTTGAATAATTTTGTAGGCATTAGATCAAGAGAGCATGTTGCAGAGCTGAGCTGCTGCACCACATCTTGAAGCTCACTAGACTGAATCAGTGTGAAGCTGGAAAGAGTACTGGTAATGCCGTGTTGGGTGGAAAGAAAGTGGTCACACCCATCAGTAGGGGAAACCACAATTTTATTTCTAATATTGGAAATTTTATAGTGAAAGTATGTGGCAAATTCATTACATTTCACTGAAGAGTGGAACTCAGCAGGAATTGATCTAAGCGGATTAACCAGTTTGTCGATAGTGCTAAACAGCACTTTGGAGTTATTTAAGTTTTCAGTAATAATTTGAGAGAATTAATGTTGTCTAGCTATTTTAGTTTCTTTATTATATTTACTAAGCAGGTCCTTATAGATACCATAATCAACCTGCAATTTGGTCTTACGCCATTTGCGTTCAGATTTGCGGATGGTTTTTTTTAGCGCCCTCACTCTTTCCATATTCCTCCAAGGTGCTTTTATTTTACCAGAAATTAGTTTCGTTTTCATAGGTGCAACATCATCCATAATCCGTGTCACTGAATTTTTAAAATTATTGACCAAATTGTCACACAAGGATAGAGAGGACAAATTAAAACCAGACTGTGAACTACTACTCCTAACAGAGTTTGTATATCTAGCAATGAACCTGTCAGATGTCTCTGCACAAATGGCCCGTCTTCTGACTAGCTTTAAACCAGGTACATATTCGGTCAACAGAGCAACATTAAAAAAAATACAAAAGTGACCTGAAAGGCCAACATCTAGTATGCACTTTGGGTTTAAGTCAATGCCTTTAGAGATAACCAGGTCAAGAGTATGACCTTGATTATGTGTCGGCTCTGTAATGTTCTGCGTAAGTCCAAAAGCACATAATGTGTCGGTGAACTGGTTGGCAAAACAATCAGTAGCATTATCAATATGAATATTAAAATCCCCAGAAATAAGTATTGAGTCATATTCAACAGTAATTTTAGATAAAAGCTCACCAAATTCAGATAAAAAAGCCTTTTTTGAGTCTTGGAGGGCGGTAAACTGTGAGAACTAGACATGGATATACAGATTTGATTATCAGAGCTAAATATTCAAATGTAGAATAGAAACCAAATGAGATGTTTTTACATGATAACATATCTGAAAAAATAGCAGCAACACCACCACCTTTCTTGTTAGATCTGGAACAGTGGGAAAATGAAAAATTAGATGGTGAAGCTTCAATCAGCTCCTTGCTACCAGTCTCATCAAGCCAGGTCTCAGTGAGGAGAATACAGTCAAGTTGATGTGATGTTATAGTATCATTAACAATGAAGGTTTTATTGTTAAGGGATCTAACATTGAGGAGAGCCATCTTTAAGGAGCTTGCCGAGTGAGTAGGAGTGTCAGTTAAAGCAGACACTGGCCTAGGAAGGCAGGAGTTGTTCACTGACAGTGTTTGAGAATCAAAGCACACAGCGGCAGGACTCATGCTGTTAAGACTTGTTGTGTTATTTGGAGAAACAGAGGCCTGGGTCAAGTCCTGCCATGGTGCATATCAGAGAGAAAATTCTATAAACTGAATAAAATTTTTGGTCAACTGATTTGTGCCCTTTCTGTTAGGATGCACACCATCTGCTCTGTATAGGCTTGGATTAGTCCAAAAGTAATCAAAGTTTGAGATGAAATCATATCCTGCTGCAGAGCAAACATTTTTTAACCAGTGATGGAGACCGAACAGTCGACTAAAGCGTTCTGAGTCTTTGGAGAGAGTTGGAATGGGGCCAGACAACAGACAACATTTTCCCAGACTCTCAATTGTGTAGCACAGAGACTCCAAGTCTGTTTCAATCGACTACCTTTCCACCAGAGAGACAATAGGTAATGGCACCAGGAAGAGTCAGATACCTGACGATAGAGTCACCTACTATCAAAATCTCAGGATTGCTGCTTATCGCACTCGTGCTGTAGACGGCTAGTTTCAGTGGAAGCTGACCAGCCGCGCTAGCTAGGCTAACCAGGTTAGCATCGGCGTCGGTCGAGCCCAGCAGATTCATCGGTGCAGCCCCCTGGTTGGAGGGACCATGGCAGGGCTGAGATTGTAGACCTGCCGTGGTGGTGACCGGGGCTCTGGATGTCGGAGCAGGAGCCACATCGCTGCCCTCCGGTGACAATGCACACACTCGGGGGCGCCTGCCAGATGGAGAGACGGCGTCAGTGCCAGTGCACAGTGTGTCCAGCCGGGGGAACGAAGACTGCGGGGCAGGGAGAGAAGGCCAAGACTCTGCGTCAGATAATGAAGGAGGGGATGAACGTCTGGGACCTTTTCCCCTGTACATCAGTGGACTGGTTGGAGGAGTGCGACGCTTTCTGCTTTGGGAGCTGAGCGGTGCTGGCTGTTGCAGAGCGGTGTGTGGGCGTGTGGCCACTCGCCCCGTTTGCTTCTCCAGTGGGGTGAAGAAGTTGGACAGCGGAATGGGGTCATCATCTTCATCTTCTGAGCACGGAGTAAATAGGGGGAGAGAGACCCGTCTCCTTTTCATGCCGACGGTTGCCCAGGAGGGAGAATGAGCGTGATGTGATGTGCCTGGAGCAACAGCGTTGGTTGAGCTGGAGGCGCCCTGCTGCAGTGCCTCCATCCGGGAGAGGAGCAAAGATTGCCGCTGTAGGACATCATCCAGGAGGCCCTCAATTGAGCGTAGCTCGGATCTTAGGTCGGACAGTTCAGGATCCGCCGAGGTGAGTGGAGGCATGCTCGAAAGAGAAAACAAAACAACTGACAGTATACAAATCTATGTGTAGGAGGCAATCGCCACCTAACCGGTGATGGTAGGAAATCTGGGGCAACTGGTGTTACTTACACGCAAGGGCTCCAGAGTTGGAGCCCACTGCGATGATCGGGTGTATAGCTTTGATAGATGCAAGGTAGTTTAGCAAGCAGCAAAACTTACCGACACGGGTCCAACGAGTGGACCCACTGCGGTGGAGAGACCTCAGTTTACATACCGTGGGATGTTAGTCAGCTTGAAGCCGGTTAGCCTCCAAGGCTGAAAACAAACTGGCGCTTCGGTAAAAAGTCGTCGTTCCAGATTATACACCAGTCAGCCACAACAGTACACCACGGATGTGGTAAGGCTGTTGTAAGGCTGGCTGCAGGTCCGGCTGTGTCAGAGATTCTGTGCCGTCTTGTATTTTGCCTCAGCGTGTTACCCGAAGCGATGAAAGGCCAATAAGATTGGCTAAACTGTGTTCATTTTGGCTTTGAATTCTCTAGAGTTTCCTTCGTATGCGAGTCTGGAAAAGCTTCACAAGGGAAGATTAGTTGTTGTGTGGAGGCCCGGGCCGACTTCAGTCGGCTTAGCAGTGGGCTAAGATAGAAGTTAGAACTTAGACAGAAGTCAGAACTTTGACAGAAGTCAGAACTTTAGACACCACTCATTCTCACGTGTGTGGATCCAGCTGCATGAAGACGTTCAGCCGGTTTTGTCTGGGAGTCAGGAGGCACTGAAGTTTGGTGTTCTTGAGAGTTCTGGGTTGGACTACGACACGGCGTGTCGGTCCAGTAGCCAGAGGGAAGGCTGGTACTCTGTTGAGGAACTCTTGGTCCGAAGGCCCAGCGGAGTTTCCGCCTTGGGAGCGCTGGGGGCAGAGTCTGTCTCGGCTGGGAGCACACAAAGTCTCTTTCGTTGGACTCTTTGCAAGGCTTGCAACGCTCTTCATCAGATGATCACAGTCTTGAAAAAGACTTTTGTTGGTTGTTTCAAATAGTGGTACTCAAGTTCTGATTCTGAAACTAATTCAACTTCTTCTGAATCAGGCGGTGATACTTTAACAGTATAAAATCAAAAAGAAAAGAATTTGTTCTATTAAAAACTTGAATAAAAGTAAAATACTTAAAGTAGGGATTCAATTCGCTTGTCTTAGAGCTTGTTGCAAAAATAAAAGTAAAGATTCCTTTAAAAATAAAAATAAAATAAAAATGAAAACAAAGAAGAGAAGAAAGAAGAAGGAGAAGAAGCAGGGGGAGAAGAGAACAGGGAGAGAAGAGTGTCCGGAGAAGAAAAAAAGAGAGAAGGGGAGAGTGTCTGTTTTATGACCTGTAGCAGGGGCCGGCTGACAGTGTCACACCTCCTGTGATCTGCGTTTAGGCTCCCAAAAAGTTAATCTAACTATACTATTGGATTTAATGTTTTGAAATCATGTGTTAACCTTGCCAAAACTTCACCATCTTAAAAGTCGATTTTTTGCCTTCGTGAAAAGATGCAACATGATAATGATCATTTGTCATTCAAGAGAATTATAACCTGATTAAGACATGAAGCACCAAGGTATACAACATATAACAATAAGGTATACAATACACAGTAGAACCAAGGACTTATACATATTCCTTGTAGTTCTATCTTTAACAAAACATATCAGACATTTAACTGGTAAATAATACAAGTATTACACAAGGAATGATGATCTTCAAATCTCTCCTCCATCGACAAAGGGGAGGGGGTTTCTGTTGACCTCAAACTTATTGAGTAATAAACTTCATTTGGGCTTCACAATAACATAAGAAAGATCTGTTGAATGACCTTCTTACTCTATTTCGGGATCCGTTAAATTTAAGAAATTGAGATGTAGTTTATTTGTTATTTAGGACTTATTTGAATTTGAGTGAGAACAGAAGACTGCAAAGGGGGATTGGTATGTCAGACCCAGGAACAACAAGGGTCGTAAATAACAGTTGGACATGTGAGGAGAAGAACACACAGATTAGGTTTCCCATTAAGCCTTCCCCCACTGGAGAATGTTCCAGAGGCAGAGAAACGTAGATTAGTAAAACATCTTAAATCACCACATCTATGTTAGAAACCAGTCCTTCTTCCTTTTGGTGTGACCAAAGAAAACTCCATTGGGCTTGACCTTGTTTGACCTAAGGAAAAGTGGTTCATCTTCTTTGGAGGAAGGCGAACAGACCAGATGTGCTTAGTCGTTGTAAATTACAAAGAAGATCTCTGGTGATCTGTTTATAGCAAGATAAACAACATTCTCTCACTTTGTGGAGAGGATAGGATTTGCCAGGCCAGGATATGGGGGCTTTCAGTCCCATATGCTGGAAAAAGGAGTTGATTTGGGTCAAAGGTAATCATGGCTGAAATGAGACCACCTTAAGATGCAGAGACAAGGCTTGTGTTCCTACACATACAGTGGGGCAAAAAAGTATTTAGTCATCCACCAATTGTGCAAGTTCTTCCACTTAAAAAGATGAGAGAGGCCTGTAATTTTCATCATACGTACACTTCAGTTACGAGAGACAGAATGGGGGGAAAGAATCCAGGAAATCACATTGTAGGATTTTTAATGAATTAATTGGTAAATTCCTCTGTAAAATAGGTATTTGGTCACCTACAAACAAGCAAGATTTCTGGCTCTCACAGACCTGTAACTTCTTTAAGAGGCTCCTCTGTCCTCCACTCGTTACCTGGATTAATGGCACCTGTTTTAACTTGTTATCAGTATAAAAGGCACCTGTCCACAACCTCAAACAGTCACACTCCAAACTCCACTATGGCCAAGACCAAAGAGCTGTCAAAGGACACCAGAAACAAAATTGTAGACCTGCACCGGGCTGGGAAGACTGAATCTGCAACAGGTAAGCAGCTTGGTGTGAAGAAATCAACTGTGGGAGCAATTATTAGAAAATGGAAGACATACAAGACCACTGATAATCTCCCTTGATCTGGGGCTCCACACACGATCTCACCCCGTGGGGTCAAAATGATCACAAGAATGGTGAGCAAAAATCCCAGAACCACACGGGGGGACCAAGTGAATGACCTGCAGAGAGCTGGGACCAAAGTAACAAAGGCTACCATCAGTAACACACTACGGCGCCAGGGGCTCAAATCCTGCAGTGCCAGACGTGTCCCCATGCTTAAGCCAGTACATGTCCAGGCCCGTCTGAAGTTTGCTAGAGAGCATTTGGATGATCCAGAAGAGGATTGGGAGAATGTCATATGGTCAGATGAAACCAAAATAGAACTTTTGGTAAAAACTCAACTTGTCGTGTTTGGAGGAGAAAGAATGCTGAGTTGCATCCAAAGAACACCATACCTACTGTGAAGCATGGGGGGGGAAACATCATGCTTTGGGGCTGTTTTTCTGCAAAGGGACCTGGACGACTGATCCGTGTAAAGGAAAGAATGAATGGGGTCATGTATCGTGAGATTTTGAGTGAAAACCTCCTTCCATCAGCAACGGCATTGAAGATGACATGTGGTTGGGTCTTTCAGCATGACAATGATCCCAAACACGCAGCCCGGGCAACGAAGGAGTGGCTTCGTAAGAAGCATTTCAAGGTCCTGGAGTGGCCTAGCCATTCTCCAGATCTCAACCCCATAGAAAATCTTTGGAGGGAGTTGAAAGTCCGTGTTGCCCAGCGACAGCCCCAAAACATCACTGCTCTAGAGGAGATCTGCATGGAGGAATGGGCCAAAATACCAGCAACAGTGTGTGAAAACCTTGTGAAGACTTACAGAAAACATTTGACCTCTGTCATTGCCAACAAAGGGTATATAACAAAGTATTGAGGTGAACTTTTCTTATTGACCAAATACTTATTTTCCACCATAACTTGCAAATAAATTCTTTAAAAATCAGACAATGTGATTTTCTGGATTTTTTATTTTTATTTTTCTCATTCTGTCTCTCATAGTTGAGGTATACCTATGATGAAAATTACAGACCTCTCTCATCTTTTTAAGTGGAAGAACTTGCACAATTGGTGGATGACTAAATACTTTTTTGCCCCACTGTAGCTTAACTACAATTTGCTGCTACTAGCTGGTAGTTAAACTACATTCATATTTTGTGATGCGTCAAGTATTTCAACTACTTTTTTGACTTTGGGTCATTTTTTGTAGTTTAACTACTTAATTTACAAACTACAATTAATATATTTTTTTTCTATTAAAAAAAGACCCATATAATATAAAATGTTTCATGCCTTTTTTCAAAGAAAAATAAAATACATGTCATGACATGCCAAGCCAACGCCGCCCTTCATTGGCTTGCCCCGGCAGCACTCAAATACTTCACATAGTGGGCGGGTCTTTGTGCCAAGGAAGGCAGAGCTCATACGGCACCAGCACGTCATGGACAACCCTGCCGCTACCTCCTATGTGCCCCCGAACGCACCAGCCCAACCACAGTCATATTTGAGCATTTACATGCTTGATATAGATGCATCTACAGACACGACCTGCGTGTTCACATGTGAGCCCTGCAAGCTGAAAACAACAAAAATTTCGAATTCAAAGAAATCCAACACCAATCAAAGGACGCATCTAAAGGTGAGTGCATTCGTTTTTAATCTAAAGGACAGTATTGCTATATTCAGCTGAGTTTATGCAGCTAATGTAAGATTATAATTATTATTATTATTATATTTTGTATATTATGTATATACTGTCCTTTGTAACCATTTAAGTTAGCTTGCCTCATTGACTGACCTTGGGCTCTCACCTAAAAGCTAAAATAGCTTCCCAGGGAGACCTGATTCATGCACACCTTGATGATCTTGAAGATTAGTGTATTCATCTTATGTGTGGGTGAATAAACAATTCATTTATTCTCAGGTGAGGCCGCCACAAACACCTTCTTCATCTCCATCAACACCCACCAGTAATGTGAGTGGCTTTTTAGTGTAGGTAAAGATGTTTTAGTGCCAAACGGAACCAGCTGTCTGATAAAAACTACATTTTTCCAGGGGTAGAAATGTAGTTTGTTCAAACTACTGCCAGGCTGAACTACATGTATGTAGCCTGGCGAAATTGAGCTGCACAGGACACAGAAATCTCTTATTGGGGTCTTTATTCTGGACAGAAAAATTGGGGTTCAAATCATATAAAAGAATAAGAAATAAAATAGAGCTGGAAAATGTACAATGAACTCTCCTCTTACAAAAAGAATAAACCAAAACACCACCCACAGCGGCTCTCTTCTTTACACTTAAACCCAAAATGCCTCTCCAGACTTCTCGTCTGCTTCAGAAAAAAACGTGAACTCACAGAGACTGTAGGTGTCAGTCTGTTAGTACAAGAGAGTGCAAAAATATTCCTGAATGGGTAGGCTAATATTTAGAGGAGTAACAAGAGTATTCCAGAATAACTAAGGAGTGCCAAGATAACTATAATGGCTCATCGCTGTAACACAAATAGCCACAAATTCACAATAAACCCTTTCACATTCAAAGGTCATAAAAATATTACAATACATGCGTGAAAATACCGTGAAAATACTGTACTAACATGTGAATCCGTCCACAAATACACAACAAAAGCGGCGACGGGCTCTACGCCATTATGGCCAGCAGGGAGTCAGATCTGGAAATTCATCACATACCAAACAAATACATAAACATCGTAACAAGTCACAAAACACGGTCATGAATCATTTTAACAGTCTATCCATTGATATTTCATGCTACTCCATGCTTTTTACAGAACATTTACCTTGCAGAAACAGTCCAAAATGTCCGAAATCACATTTCAGCGCGCGTCGCGGTGAAACGATGTTGATCTCATTTCCGGGTTCTCTTCCTGATCGTTTCCCAGGAGACAGTGCGCACAGGAGGTTTCCCAAACTAAAACAGTGTCACCTGGTGGCGTAAATGTTTACAGCCTCATTTTCCCACCCGGCTACATGTAGTTTTACAAGCTACAGGGTTTCCCCTACATGTAATTGACTGTGGCGCACCGCCACGGGCAAAATAAAAGCCGCCACACCTTCAAAATTCAGGCATAAATAAATCCAGTGTTAGAGAAAGGCAATATTTTACCGTCTTCTTCCACCGCAGTCTTTGATGTTAACTAGCATGTTGGATATTTCGCTTGATAATTAGCTAGAGGATTAAAATGGTCACTTAGAGCAGAGTCCTGCAAGGGTCACCGCATCCGACCAGTTTTCCGACACAACTTACATTCCACATCCGAGCCGACCCGGTATAAATTGATACCGACGCCCGAAGGAAAATTGGACGGACGCAATTTTTAAAAGTGAAAGTAAGACAGCGTAGAGGGAATGAGTTCTGGGAGGGCGCAAGCACGCATGAATGAGCTCATATGAAATATAAATGCTTATCATTTGTGTCGCTAATAATGACTGATGATACGTGACGCCTTGAAAATGGCAATCGTAAAACCCGACCCACCTCTCCAGGCTTTAAGACATGTCTTAAGGATGTACTTATTTTTCACACGGGTTAGGGTTAGGGTTTGTCACAGTTTTCTTCAGAAAATAGATGAAAGTGTATAATGATTGTTTTCAGTGTTTATAAATATGAAGAACTTTAGTGACATTTTAAGTCCCTTCATCATTTTTAACTCACTAGTGCTCATGAAGGTTTCGGATGAAGCGCAGTAATCCCAGTATGTGGTCAGGATAGGCTTTGTTCTTAGCATCCATCTTCTGGACCAAATCCAGTGGGAACTGCAAAGGAACATATAATTAAGAATGAGTCACAAGTAAAACATAACGTAAAGCACAAATAAGAATTGCAGTGTTTTTATGTTGCAGTCACCTTATTTTTCCACTGTCTAAAGGATCCATCCCTGGCGTATTTTTCCATTGAACAAATCAGTTCTGAGTCAGCATTTCGACACTTTGCCACCTCCTCCCTGTTGCCAGTCTGTCTCAAGTATTCAACTCTCCTGAAAAACAGTTTATCTTTGGATATTTGAATTGTAAAATAAATAATAATTGAAAATGGTGTTATAAATTGAAATTGACAAAACAGCATTGTCAAACCATATTTTATAACCCTAACAAAGCATGACAGGGAGTTTCACACAAACCTGCCTACATGACTGAACATGCACACTGTTTGGCATGTAGGTGCTCTATAAAGCATTAGCTGGGCATGGAGGTCCTTACTGCAGTGTGCTCTGTCTGAACTGCCCAATTGGTCAACATGGGAGCTGAAAGCAAGTGGGCAGCTGGTAGCCAAAGGTGTTTGGATATCACTTGAATATTTCACTCTTGACCATAATTTTGCCAAACAAACAGGAATTTAATTCATCAGTCAATCTATCATTCAGGTTTACCTTTCAGTGGTCCAGAAGAAGGGATGCTTCAAGCATTCTTCCACTCTAGGTCTGCTCTCTGGTTCTTTACTGATCAGCCACTCGATGAGGTCCTTTGCCACCAAATCTTCAACATGGTCCAACGTGTACAAACCTTCATGAATGTTGTTCTCACATTCAAAGGGTTTGTCGCCAAAAGGATGGTGTCCTCCAGAGAGGATGTAATAAATCAGCATCCCTGCCACCTTGAGAATTAAGAGAACAGTTTTGCAATATAGGAAGTATTTTCTCCAAGTCATCAATTAAGTTTACATAGCAGTAAAACTGACCTGTACATCTGTGCTCGGCTTGTATCGTATGGCAGTTTCTCCTGTTAAAGTCTCCCTGGCCATCCAGCATTTAGTTCCTGCTCTGCCTGTGAGCAAAGTTGTTTTTCCTTCAGGTAACCGTCTGCTAATGCCAAAATCTGCTAATCTCGCCCTCCCGGTGACATCTGCAGGACAAATCAGGAAGACAACCTCAGACATTACAATTAGGTTTCATATTTATAAATGCAAATATTGTTGCTATATTTAAAATATTTTGAACTTTTCTTACCAATCAAAACATTCTGTGGTTTCAGATCTCGGTGGAGAATCTGAGGTTTTTGACTGTGAAGCACCTTTAAGCCCTTGAGAAACTGTCTGATGAGTTTCTCTTTCAGCAGACCACCATCATTGTTTCTGATGCATTCTTCCAGGGTGTATTCACAAAGCTGAAGACCAAGATATCCAAAGTTCTCATTCTCTGCAAAGTCAACGTATCGTACAATAGATGGATGATCAAGTTCTGGAAGTTGTAGAAATCCCTCCTCATTCCTCAGAACTTGATAGTTGCTTTTTTTCATTCTCTTGATAGCGACCTCAGTGCCATCATCTCTCAGCCCCAAGAAGACTTCAGTACCGTCACTGCCCTCTGCTATGAGGAATCCTGCGTCATTCACATAAATCATGCTCCCAATTCTGGTTACTTTGCTTTCATCAGTTCCTACCAGCTTCTCTAATTGTTGTCTCCACCTCTGGCTGATTTGTAGCCATTTGGGTGGCGACATAGAAGTTGCAGCAGTGGACACTTCATCACTTTGGTCTTCTTGATCTAGCTTAATTTTGTTGTCCATTAGAAATGTAACTGTCATTTTGGGAAAGAAAATTTGCAGTAGTTGTAGGATACCCATTTCTTTACTTAAGGGTAACTGTGAAAAAGACAAAGACATAATATTACTCATTTCGAGCCACCTACCATTTTAAACATGCTGCGAAGACTTTAGGATGTGTTGTGTAATTCAAATGTGGCACAGGTTGAACTCACATTAGTCTATCATTGTGTTTTATCTGTAATCATCTCAATTATCAAATATTAAAGACTGATAAAGCCACTCACCTTCAACTGAAGTAAATAAACAACCAGTTCACAGTGGGCCCTGGTTATGACTTTATCGATTCTGCAAAAAGTGTTTTCAAGTGTTAATTGTCAGTATGTTACTGATATTACATCAGATCATTCGCCATCAAATGTTCACTTTAACCTTCACTGTTGAGCAAATTCATTATGTGGACACATACACAGTTTATATTGAAAGAGTATGATATCATGATTTTAGATGACTTGAAAATATGTTGTTCTATCTCTTTCCTCTCTTTTCCTCTGCATTAAAGTAACTGGACTCACTTGGAAATATGCTACTCAACATTGGATCCTCCTCCACTGAAAGAAATGTCCACAGAATCTTCACTGTTGACCAAGTGAAGTATTTGAACGTAAAAGTAATCGTCATTTTTAATGACAGAAGTATATGTGCCACACCCTGACCGATACTAACTACTACGATTTAGAACTTCCTCATTCAGGCTGTCAACCTGAATTCAACTAGGAAATATATAGGAAAATATATAGGAAATCTTCGGTTTAACAAGGAAGTACAAGAGTAAAAACTTACATCTGTAAGTAAAAAGTTCTGAATGTAGTGATGATATTACCTGATCATCCTCACTGATAATTAAGACAGCGTTATAGACAAGAATAATCCTGATAAAAAAACAGAATGCAGGAAGTGTTGCTCAACTGGAAAATTATGTCCCCTGTGATACGCTTCAGTTTGGGGATCTTATTTGTTCAGAATTGTTGAAAAAGTCTGAGGCACTAAAGAGGGAGATGAGACGTGCCTGTGTGTTATAGCCATCAAGCTCTTCATCAGGACAAGTAAGAACTTGTGTACCTGGCTCAGACTTTTTCAACATTCTGAAAGATTAGTCCTATATTGTAAGTGGATATGCTTTTCACATTATTAAATAGAAAAAAATTACAACACTGTGCGCTGTGAGCATGAATCGTACTGGAGCGTTCTCTGTCTTTTTGTCTGACTGACTGACTTGCCGGTTACAGCTACGCCTATCAACTGTGCACTGCAAAGCTGCAGGTTTAAACACGTTGGATTGATTATTGATGAACTGACTATGATGAGTAAGCACATTAAAATGTAACTAAGGGTTGTTATGCTGTCAAGTGTTCCCACTGGTTAGTATATTTGTTAAACAGTTTGTTGACTTATTGAACAAACAAGATATTTAAACATGTTTTTCTATCAATTTATATCATAAAGTTTAAGGCTGACCGAAAGCATTAGTGTCACTATCTCTGATGTAGGGTGTAGAACAGCGCTACCTATGACTGATTCTTTTTGGCATGGATCTTACCAGAATCTGTGTACAGACTGAATGCCGCAGTGCCACATACCAATATCTGAGGACACATAATGTGCATGCATGCAATACAAATATACATATACATATATATATATATATATATATATATATATATATATATATATACATTTACTAAAGTGAGGAGAAAGTCCATTAAAATTGTACTTCACTGGCCAAGTGTTGCTAAAGCCTTGACATGAGGCATGGGTTACACACTGTTAACAAACTAATCTATTTGAGACTTTTACATCAGAAGTCGCTGTGCTTTTTCTTGCTGACTCTGAAGTCCTTAATCCTTTTTTCATTCAACTTCATTTCCACTGGGTTCCACTGGGCCGACCCGGGGATCCTCAATGTTTGTGAATGGCATTGTAACATTAAAAACATTCAACACTGAAACATTTTTTAACATCCATCTTACATATATTTGACAGCCATCTGCTGAAGGACACAATAATTGAAAATAAAGACTGCATCAGAGTTAACTCGCTCAGCTTTTAGCAGCTTTGTAAAAACACTGAACCACACAAACCTCTTAAAAAGAATTGAAAATGTGTAATTATTGTTTCAGTGTTTATAAATGATGATACTGTATCACTCACTGGTGCTCAAGGAGGTTTTAGATGAAGCACAGTCATCCCAGTGTGTTTGTCTGGGTAGGCTTGGTTATGGGTATCCATCTTATTGACCAACTTTGATGGAAACTGCAACACCTCAAATAATTATTATGAGTTGTTAAAAACTGTCTAGTACTGTTGTTCTGAAACTGTGGTGGTATGTGAGCTCCCTCCAATGGTACGCACAGGAATCCAAGAAACATTTATAGAAAATAAAATACATCAGAAACTTTTAGGAACACATCATTTCTCATAAAATGCAACAGCATTGCAAATGAAAACAACTAAACTGAAGTGTAATTCCAAATAACTTTTGTCTTTCCTGTAATAAATATTTTTTCTCATGTAAACGTATACAATCTTAAAAAATACAACTTCTATACCATAACAAGTGAGAAGAAAGTCCTTTGAATTGTAATTTTATATTATCTTTCTAATCTACTTACTGTTACTTTCAGCCTTTTGAAAATAGTTATTATGTAGAACACATATGCAAAACTTTACAGGCTTATTTCACAGGAAACATGTTGACATGTCACAGTAAGTAAAAGCACACACTGTAAAAAAAATTCTGTAGAATTTACGGTAAAATACTGGCAGCTGTGGTTGCCAGAACTTTACCGTAGAAAATACGGTCACAATGTAACTGTAAATTTCACATTAGAGAACTGTTATTTGTTTACGGTAATTTGCTGTAAAAATAACAGTTATCATATAAACCTGTTTACGGTAAATTCTTTTAAAAATAATATACTGTAAACCTAATTACAGTCCATCAGTGAAAAAACACGGTAAAACTGTAAGATATATTACGGTATTTTATTGCAAAGTTCAACTACGGTAAAATACTGGCAGCTGTGGTTGCCAGAATTTCACCGTAAAAAATATGGTACAACACACATGGAATTACAGTTTGTTGGCGTAGATTTTACAGTCAGCAAATGCAAATGGTAAATTATAAAGGAAATAACCAATTAAGCCCATTGTAAACCAAAGTACAGACTATAATTGATAAACTTTAAGAACATCTCTTTGCATATACACATTCTCTTTGAAAAACAGAACTCGTCTAGTATACTCACAAGGCAGTGTTGACATCTTCAAAAGACAGTGTGTGTCCATACATATGAAGGATAGTCCATGGTAGAAGAAATAAACGTCATGAAAAAAGGAGCCACTTGCCCTGTGTTGATCAACACTAATGAGTCACTGAGTCCAGACTTGGCTGAAGAGGGCTCTTAACATGGACATGGTGTTCAAGAAACTGGAACTTAAAGCATTCAGCAGTCACCAGTTCTGCTTGAAGACTCATGTGTTGTCCATCTGGTGTCCACTGTAGACTGGCATGATCCTCTCTGCAGCCAGAAAAAAGAAACAAAGCAAAGGTTAGATTGATGCAGTGCCTGAGCATGATGCCTACAGAGATAAATTCAGCCTTCTGCTGTTAAACTGAGCTCCAATGAGCTATACATAGAATGAAACCAGTACTCTGGAATATAGTTTTGCAGATCATCAGGAGTATTTCATTTATTTTATTGTATTAGTGTGAAAAGTAGAAACAGTCACTTTTCAGGACTAAGTGATCATCACTATTTGTTTCACCCTTGTCGAATTGCAGCCTAAATCCTGAATCCTGTCCATAATACTGATTTTTTTTTCCTACTGTATGTTTGTATGAAGCTGTTGGCACCGTTCACTTGAGGGAGATCGATTGAGTGTAGTTTGAGTGCTTGCATCTACTCATTTGCTACACTGACATGAACCATAGCTTACCTCTAATTACCTTGACAAGACTGGTGTTTGAGTCATTGGGTCCAGACTTGACTGAAGACAGGTGGGACAGAGTCTCATACAGACATGTTACAATGTTAAGGAAACTGGAACTTTGGGCAGGTGTTGTCATCATTCCTGCTTGAAAATTCACCAGCAGTCTTCAATCAGGTGTTTACTGTGGACTGGCATGAATCTCACTGCAACCAGACAAAGAAAGACAACAAAGAAAACATTGTTAATGATAATAATGATAATTATTATTATATAGCACTTACACTGTTGCAAAGTGCTTCCCGCAACAACAACAACAAAAAACAAAACATTAATTAAAGAAGTTGGAACAGAAAAAAAATTAAATGGTGAATGAAGAGTAGGTTTAAAAAATCTCATAAAAAGGCCATCCTATAAATATGATTTCAGGAGGCGCTTAAAACAGTTAACAGATTTAGCAGATCTAATAGATTGAGAGAGACTGAGGGAGAAACTGTGGAGAGTGACTACAGCTGAAAACACACAATCCTTTGGATTTGACATCGAATCAGTGATTTTGATTTTTTTAAGGATAGTTCCGAGGATTTACCCTTAAGGAACTACAGATAACAGGGTAGTAGACATATATGGGAGACATAATTATTGATGTGGCCATGTAAGTATTTGACAGGTATGAAGAAACAAAAACATTTAATGGCAGCACCAGTTCAGAAGCTAATCTATTTAAATGTACTCACTGAAGATGAGTGCTGATAACGATGACGACGAATCAGAGTACTGGCCATACCGCATTCCTGCAAAGTTGATTGCCTTACATTATCCAGCTGCACCGTGCTGTGGAGAAGGTGAAATTATTTGTTAAAAAATTGTATGGCTAAGGTGTTAAAGGGATCATTCTCACTTGGTATGTTGTCTTTGAATTCGCCTAGATCAAGTGTCAATAAATGTTTCCTTCGTAATACATCCAAGTCTCCTTGTATCATCTTTTATTAAGAGTAAACCAATTTCTCCATTATCAAAGTCTTAACCGACTTGCTACAGAAGTTACAGCTAAACATTTTTCTAGCATTAGCAACATTAGCTGTAGCTAACGTTAGCGACTTCTCAGAGCCCTTAAGTGACTCTTTTATTCGGCAAAAAGAAGATAGTGACATGTCCAGCAACTTTTAAGATATAGCTACCTGAACTCCTCTGCTTGAAAGTCAACGAATAAGAGCTAATGTGGCTCTGCGGCTAGCTAACGTTAATCAGACAGTCTCAATGAGCTGTGAATGTGCTTACCTGAAGAAGAGACTCTGCTCCTGTGGGCGCGAAGAAATGGCGGTGACCTGAAATTTCAAGCTTCCGTTAACTCGCGGTCCTCTCTCTTTCTCTTCTCTGTCTGTCTTCTCTGTCTGTATCTATCTATCTAGCTGTGTGTCTGTCTCTCTGTCACAACAACAAACACTGCTCCTGTGGGCGCGAAGCAATGGCGGTGAACTGAAATTCAAAATTTCTAGCTTCCGTTAACTCAGCGGTTCTCTCTCTCTCTCTCTCTCTCTCTCTCTCTCAAAGCTTTATTGACACGAACAACTACAAACACAACAACGTTTTCAATGTCATGTTTTACATATAATAAAAAAAGGTCATGTACAAGAATAAAATAAAAATAGAAATTGTGTTTTCACTATACAAAAGAAAGATATAAAATATACTATTATTTTATGGAAGCCCATTTCCGCCACTTGACAAAAATTATGAGATACTTTGACTTAGTATCTCATAATTATGACTTAGCTATCTCATAATTTTGACTTAGTATCTCATAATTTTTTTTCATCAAGTGGCGGAAATGGACTTCCATATTATTCAAAAAGGATGTGTTAACAATGTTGCAATAAAACTCTATATGATAAACTCTAACGATTGTTGTAGGCCTATGTTTTCCTGTGGGACAATAAAGTTAATCTTATCTTAATTCACTGTGTTTTGACAATAATACAACATTTATAGTTTTCTATTGCATTAAGTGCTTTGTGTCGGCCCGAACAATGCCCCTTAACTGTGATATAATAAGCACATACCACGGCCTGTCATGATGTAGCCTATTGCTTAAATATACCATACTTTTTAACATTCTACTTTCTATACAAATGATGGTATGATTTAATGGTTGTGTACCGTAAATTTAAACGTAAACATCAGCAAAATCTGTAATTCAGACAGAATGATACCGTCAATTTTAGGGTAATTACACGCTTGTGACATTACGGTATTTTACCGTGAATTTAGCAAACTTTTTATAACATTCACAGTAAATTCCATATTTTCTACTTAGTAAGGCCGTAAAATTTAAGTTATTTACTGTTTCTTGATTTACGGTAATTCTTTGTGTAAATACATTTCTTTAATGTATTTACTACAGTGATATACAATTTTTTTATTTTACGGTATTTTACTGTTGCTATTGACAGTTTTTTACCGTAATTTCTACAGACATTTTTTACAGTGCAGGTGTGAATAATAAAATGAATCATGACTGAATTCCATTTAGCTGCTTCAGTTTCAGGGTCCTGGTATTGTTCAGGCTGGTTCACTGTCAGCTCTTATTGGGACACTTCAATAAAAAAGAGACACCATTAATGTTTTCGTAACATTTTCTTTTAGGTCTCATGATATCAGGTGTGAAAAGGCCTCTTGGACTATATTTGTGCAGTGCTGCTGAAGCCTTGCTATGGGGTTGGATTGGGACACTACAACTTATGGTGTTCTTTGACACCAGAACTGGTTGTGCTTGGTTGAGACTCTTGTACTGGGACACCTGGTTGCTCCTCATTTGTGGACAGCATTGTGAACCTTGTGGCGATGTCTTCTCTCTGAAACATTTCCTTCAGGGGGACCTCTGAATTCCATCTTGTAAACACATCCGAAGAGATCAGGAAACAGCTCCATCACTTTAACTTCCTTTGCATCATCCTTACTGCAAAGGAAAAGGAACCTTTCATTACAAAGTATTGAAAACTAGCATATATGGGTGACACCCATAACCAAAGCATCACATCGAGTGCTAGTAGACTGAATGACTCCTGCATTGTGTTTTGGCTTTCATTTGTCATGCATCTTCTTCTATTGAACTGTTTGTGATAGTTATAATAATTCAAGGGAATGTAGTTGACGGATCAGAAATCTAATTTAACACGTTTGGCTACAAATAGTTTATTTAATAACACAGTAAGATACTAGAAATATACAATTAACAAATTAAGATTAAAAATCGCTGATTATCAAATACATTTGAATTTTAACCAATTCCAAGTGCTGATTAAGGCTGCTATCCACTGAAATATTTAGAACAAGCAACTAAACAGGCTTTGTTTTCAAATAGTTTTGTCAAAAGTAGTGTCATGTTTTCTTTTTGACTTTCTACATTTAACTGAAAAAAAGGCTTGTTTTTGGTTTGAAAACTAGTTTTCAGATGAATATAGATGCAGAGCCTCAGCAAGAAGTGGAATGTCATAGTATGTGAGGAAATATATGATCTAAACATTAAAGAGGTCATATTATGCTTTTTGCATCTCCTTTATTGTGTAATGTAGCATGTTTGTGCATGTGAAAGGTCTGCAAAGTGAAAATGCCCAAAGTCCATGCCACAGGGTTATTATTAAATATATACACTCAGTCAGACAGCAGACATACAGTTGCTACTGCTGTAGCAGGGACATTTTAGATCACACTACCTTGTTCGGCATGACCCGCCCTACTCTGCTTCTGATTGGCTACATCCTGCCTATTAAGATATGCGCATGTGCAACTCTCACCAAAGACTTAACAGAGGTGAGATGTCTCACTCACGAGACACAGTGTGAAAAGGGATGCTGCAGTGATGCACCACATGAGAAAAAAGTGTTACGTGTTTTTTTTTAAATGTAAGGTATGCAAACCTAATTCACTAGGATCCCCAAATAAAAGTATGAACCTGGAAATTTGCGTAACATGATCTCTTTAAGGTTTACATGTCTTAAAGATGTACTTTTAGCTAAGTTTCACTCACTGATGCACATGAAGGTTTCGGATGAAGCGCAGTAATCCCAGTATGTGTTCAGGGTAGGGCTTCTTCTTGTCATCCACCTTCTGGAGCAACTCTGGTGAAAACTGTAACACAGAATAAATTGAGTGATAGGGAGGAATATAAAAGTTGAAGTTGTTATGTTACAGTCACCTTCTTTTTCCACTGTCTGAAGGATCCATCCCTGGCGTATTGTTCCATTGAACTAATCAGTTCCGGGTCAGCATGTCGGCAGTTTGACGCCTCCTCCTTTTCGCCAGTGTTTCTCAAGTAGTCAAGTCTCCTGAAAAAAGATTTTGTCTTAGAATATATGAATTACAAAATAAACAAAAATGTCATATAACCTAAAGGTTCTGTTCTAATGTTAAGTTACCTCAAAAACTAAAGCTCTCAGTGACATTTGTAACAATGGTAATAATTAAAAATACAGCCTTGCAACATTACTTACTTACTTACATACTCAACAGTATGTCATTCCATTTGTCTAGATAATGACACAAATCATCTATGGTTGTTATTTATTTCATATTACGTATAATACATATGATAATATCTAATTAAGGTAACAGGTAGAAAGCAACTACACCAGCAGTAGAGTTTTCCTGCAATGTGTCACTAATTGAAAGTCTAATAAGGTCCTAACAAGATCATAATTAGCAGCATATTACCCTGTAATAAAGTGAAACTACATTAAATAAAGCCCAATAAACACACCATCCTCTGAGCGCTGTTCTCTGTCTGATCATTATTAATATGGAACTACATTCATCAATTACAGCCTGTGTTGTCTAATTGAGCCATTGTAGTTCTGTGGTGGAAGCATTAAGTGTGGTGTCTTCAGTATTACTTGGTAGTGAGGGGGTGTCTAATCAATATGTTATGGATCTGATATGGTATTGTATTTGATTTCTTATTGAATGATCTTGTATGCAATAGTATATTTCCTATTTGGTTTCTAATTACAATATAATTTGGCATAGTAGTCTAAGTATTTACATTTTAGGTCTAATAATACATTCCTGATTATAACCTGATTTAGGCATGTAGTTTATAATTAGGGTAGAACTTAGTTATTCTTCTTTCTAGTTTTTGTCTAATTTGTTGTAACATTCGACTTGTAACATCTTATTAGTTAAGAAGGCTATAACTGTCTGTGTTTACTGTCTAATAAATACCATGTTATTCCTACTTTTTTCTAATTTGACCAAAAGTATGTCTTAGTACGTCTCATTAATGTGTTTTAATATAAAGTGCATCTATGTCACACAAATCACAAACATCTTTCAACAACAGGTTTTGAGGTGTCTGTGTTACTACATATTCTGAGCTATGATTTACCTGTGACAGATTGTTTTTCCTCATGTGAGTTAAGGAATGTGGACGGTGTTGGGTTTCCATGTGCAGGGGCCCCTGGAGTCATTAATCAGCTCTGTGTCTGTGTTAAAGGTTAACTGACTTTGGCCCTCATGCCAGATGTTTGGAGATGCTCAAGAATATATATTTCCACGTATGAACAGAGAGATAATCTGGTCAACTTTAGGGGACAAGGAGTGACATCAGCAGAGTTAGGTGATTCACAGAAAATGAGCAGGGGGGCAGACCAACTCCTCTTTCACCTGTTGGATAGAGGGACCCGCAATCCACCAAAGTGACCAATTAGAAGAAGTAGGTAGATCCTTTTATCACCAAACTACACGCTGACACCTTTGATGGAGACAGTCCAGAAACAACACTTTCCTTCCTACCTTTCAGTGGTCCAGAAGAAGGGATGCTTCAAGCATTCTTCCACTGTAGGTCTGCTCTCTGGTTCTTTACTGATCATCCACTCGATGAGGTCTTTTGCCACCAAATCTTCAACATGGTCCAACGTGTACAAACCTTTATGAATGTTGTACTCACATTCAAAGGTGTCGCCGAAAGGATGGTGTCCTCCAGAGAGCATGTAATAAATCAGCATCCCTGCCACCTTGAGAATTAAGAGAACAGTTTTGCAATATAAAAAGTATTTTCTCCAAGTCATCAATTGGGTTTACATAGCAGTAAAACTGACCTGTATATCAGTGCTCCGCTTGTATCGTATGTCAGCTTCGTCTGTTAAAGTCTCCCTGGCCATCCAGCATTTAGTTCCTGCACTGCCTGTGAGACAAGTTGTTTGTCCTTTCAGTAACCGCCTACTGATGCCAAAATCTGCTAATCTCGCCCTCCCCGTAACATCTGCAAGACAAATCAAAGAAGACAAACTCAGACATTAAAATCATGTTTCAAACTTATACATTGAAATATTGTTGTTATTTTTAATATTTAAAACTTTTCTTACCAATCAAAACATTCTGTGGTTTGAGATCACGGTGAAGAATTGGAGGATTTTGGCAGTGAAGCACTTTTAAACTCTTTAGAACCTGATAGACAAGTTTCTCTTTCAGCAGACCACCATCATTGTTTCTGATGCATTCTTCCAGGGTGTATTCACAAAGCTGAAGACCAAGATATCCAAAGTTCTCATCCTCTGCATAGTCAACGTATCGTACAATAAATGGATGATCAAGTTCTGGAAGTCGTAGAAATCCCTCTTCATTCCTCAGAACTTGATAGTTGCTTTTTTTCATTCTCTTGATAGCAACCTCAGTGCCATCATCTCTCAGCCCCAAGAAGACGTCAGTACCATCACTGCCCTCTGCTATGCGGAACTCTTCATCTTTCACATAAATCATGCTCCCAATTCTGGTTACTCTGCTTCTATCAGTGCTAACCAGATTCTCTATTTTTTCTCTCCACCTCTTGCTGATTTGTAGCCATGTGTGTGTATCTGATGACACAGTGGTGTTGGAGTGGAGTGGCTGAACATTTGAAGTTGACTCCACAACAGGAATTGATGTTGGATCAGTTGCATCGCTCAGATACTTGTCATTTGGGTCTTCTTCCTTGTCTGATATGTCAATATTCCTGTTCTTCATTGTCTTCTTGTTGGTCTTCTTTTTCGTCAGCCCAGGTGAGGCTGTACAGTCCTCACATTCCACGTTTGGTTTGCTGAAATGATTGTTCAATCGTCTGAGAACTTCTTTCAGCTTGTCATGGTTGGTCATTTCTGCAGATGTCAGTATGTCCTCAGGCACTGCAGTTATCCCCACTGATGTAAAGATGTTACCCACATGTTCAACTGAAACTAAGTTTGCAAATACACCATATGTGATGACTCTGATCTCTGAGTGGTGATGGACCTTTACAAAAGGAGCAACTGCTTTGCACAATTTCTTGACAAAGTTCAGATCCCAGCCATCTGTGCCTTTTGTTTTCTGTGTTATCACATACAGTGTTTGCAGAACAGTTTCACACACATCAGGTCTCTCTTTTAAGCGAAGCCTGTCCAGTAGTTTGGGGACTAAAGCTTGTGCTTGTTCTTTTGGTATTTCCTCCACAGTACACAGAACTGCATGTAAAGTAATAATAGTGTCATGTACATATTCCTTGCGAATGTTTGGAATGCGTCTGACTGCTCCTTCAATGTAGGTGTTCAGATTTCCAGTGTCCTTCAGCCATTTGATACTTCCCTGGCGGTATTTCTCTCCATCTGGCCCAGGTTCAGTAAAAAGAACTTCATTAATGGTCAGATGGGTCTGAGGATGCTCCAACAGCATGTGACTGTGAAAAGTTTGAAACACTTGTTCAGGTGTTTTACTTTGCACAGCAATTGCCACATCCAGAAAATATCTGATTTCAGAGCATAATTTATCTCCTTTCGATGCGAGCTTGTGAATCAGCCGAGTTATTTTCACATTGTCAGTCACATGTTGAGGATGAGTGCCATCTAAGTGTGTCACCAATGCACCAGCAGAGATGAGCACTTTTGCAACATCATGTCGGTTGTTGATGGCAGCAACTTGCAGTGGTGTGTATGGATGTAGATCCCATCCATCTGGATAAGCTCTTGCTTCAAGCAGTTCCTCCACAAAATCAAGTGGTGCTTCATACATTGAGACATAATGCAGAGGTGTGAAGCCTTGCTCTGAAACATTGTTTGGGTTTGCACCCTGCCGCAAAAGGAAAGTAAAAATATCCCAGTTGTGAGTTACAACAGCAGCAGTCAGTGGGGTTATGAAGTCATTACACTCTGTGCATGGGTAAAGTTCATTTATGTCGTTCTCCTTTAGTAATCTTTTTAGCCTCTTGAGGTTGTTGTCAAATACACACTGTATTATAGGATGTGTTCCTGTTGGGGGTGCTGTCAGTTGGAACTGTGGGTTGATATTCATTTCTTTTCTTCAGTGTAACTGTGAAAAGAAAAAGTTAGAATATTACTGTTACATGAGGTGTGAATCATATCATTTTCAAATAAAATGTGATCAAGCTTCACTTAATGATACAATTCCAAATAAATGGTAAAAAGTAAGTTGTAGTTTGTCTTATCTCAAATGAACGAATACGTAGTGCAACACCTTTCCCTCACTGACCTTTAGAATTTAAACTTCCTCCTTCAGGTCTGCAACAGGAGTTAAACTTTGAATAAGCAGAGCTGTGGACGTTTCGTTAATAGACTTCGGTGGTCGCAGGTACAAGGTGAAATATTGTGTTTTCATGTAAACTTTCATTCTGATGACTTCAAATAACCACAAGAGTGAAAACTAAAGGAGAGTAGATCAACATGACTGTGTTTGTTTAAGGCGAGCACACTGATTATTGGTTGTGAATAACCGTCTGTTATTTTGACCTCAATCTCTTCCACATTTTTCAATGTGTTCACTCCACTAAAACACAAAAATATTCGTCTCAATTGGGAATTCACTGTGTCTATTTTACTCATCGATAACATTCATAATTACAAAGATAATCGATGATTGTCTGCCATTTTTTTCCATTCAAGCAGAATGGCCCTTGTTTCCACAATCCCTGCTCAAGCAGACAAATAACAATTCAAACTCTATAAGCTGCTTTTCCACACAATTCAAGCAACACTGCAGTTTGGCTCACAGCTTGTATTCTATTTTTTTATTTCACATCTGGAAGTTCTTTTGAACTTCCCTTCTCTGATTTACAGTACAAGTTGAAGGTGAATGTTAAGAGAATTGTAGGAAGAATTTTAAGTAGTGTGTACCGTAGTATGAATTCTGTTGATCAAAACTTAACAAGCTGTGCTTTATCTGTGTTTCTTCCAGCTTCTCGTTCTGTCCCGAGAAAGGAAAAGACCTGTTAGATGATGGGTTGGGCTTTTACAGGAAGTGGGAGGACTTTCCCCTTGTAGTTTTTTTAACCCTTTGTTAGGTCAAAAATGACCTGGTGACGTTGTTTTCTTGCAATATCTTCTATCTTCTCTATATCTGACCCGCTAATGGAAGAGTGTCGGGTCCAATCACCTTTCTTTAGAGCAAAGCTGGTCCAGTAGTTGGGGGACTAAAGCTTGTGCTTGTTCATTTAGTATTTCCTCCACAGTACACAGAACTGCATGTAAAATAATAATAGTATCCTTTACATGTTCCTTATGAATGTTTGGAAAGCGACTCACTGCTCCTTCAATGTAGGTGTTCAGATATTCAGTGTCCTTCAACCATTTGATACTTCCATGGCGGTATTTCTCTTCATCTGACCCAGTTACAGTAAAAAGAACTTCAGTCATGGTCAGATGTGTCTGAGGATCCTCCAACAGCATGTGACTGTCAGAAGTTTTGAACACTTGTTCAGGTGTTTTACTTTGCACAGCAATTCCCACATCCAGCAAATATCTGATTTCAGATAATAATTTTTCTCCTTTCAATGCAAAGTTGTGAATCATCTGACTTATTTTTTCATTGTGAGTCACATGTTGAGGATGAGTGACAAGTAACTCGGTCACTGTTGCACCAGCAGAGATGAGCACAGTCACATCAACCTCTCTGTCATTGGTGGCAGCAGCTTGCAGTGGTGGGTATACCTGTAGATCACATCCATCTGGATTAGCTCTTGCTTCAAGCAGTTTCTCCACAAAATCAAGTGATGCTTTATATAGTAACACATAATGCAGAGGTGTTTAAGTTTTTCTGGGAAATATTGTTTGGGCTTTCACCCTGCTGCAAAAGGAAAGTAAAAATATCCCTGTGATGAGTTAGTTGATTAAGTTTCAGTTTTGGTCAGTCAAGGAAAAAAAGACAATCAGGTCACTCCTCCGAATCCAGACTTGTTCAGTTTCTTGCAGTTTAAACACAATAAGAGCACAAAGCCTGTTACTGTTTAAAAAATAAAGAGAGAAAGATTATAAATGACATGGCTGAAGCATCCTTGAGCAAGATGCTGAACCCCAACACTGCTCCTGATGTGCAGTTGGTAGACACTGGCAGACACTGCCATCAGTAAAGGCCCTGCGATGAGCTGGCGACTCATCCAGGCCTTCGCCCATAGAGTCACTGGATTTGGCCCCAGTACCCCCGCTCCACCTTGAAAAAGGTGGTATAAAAGCGGTAACATCACCCGCGCACCGCATGGATAAAGCGGAAGAAAACGAAACGAAACAAAAAGACATTGTGATATTTCAGTGTTTATAAATGATGATACTGTATCACTCACTGGTGCTCAAGGAAGTTTTTGATGAAGCGCAGTCCTCCCAGTGTGTTTGGGAGGCTTGGTTATGAGTATCCATCTTATTGATCAACTTTGATGGAAACTGCAACACCTCAAATAATTATTCTGAGTTGTTAATAACTGTCTCGTGCTGCTGTTCTCTAACTGTGGTGGTATGTGAGCTCCCTCTAGTGGTATGCACAGGAATCCAAGGAACATTTATAGAAAATAAAATACATCAAAAACGTTTAGGAACATATCATTCTACATAAAATACAACAGAACTGCGAATGGAAATGACTAAACTGAAGTGTAATTCAAAAATAAGTTTTGTCTTTCCTGTAATAAATATTTTTTTGTTTCAGCATGCTACATAGTCACATTACACATGACATCCATGATTGCAGTAAATACCAAGCAACAACCTCAAGGGCTGAGACATGAAGCCAATGCAGGAGTAACAAAAAATGCAGTCCCTCGAATGGCCACTTGAGGCTGACTCCAAAAGTGAGTCAGTCTCCACTGAATCTCCATTTTTTTTTCTGTCTGTCTACCTTACTCTGTCTTCCTGTTCACAGTTAGTAAGATAAAGTCATTCCCCATAAATGAAGAGGAAGTTTCAGTGCACTACAAAAGTGCAGGGCAAAGATAACACAAGCTCCTTTAGAGAGGTTAGTCAAGTTAATGCGCTGTCTACACAATATCATGAATATTTTGTTTGCAACAAAGAAAGTACGGGAAGTAATTTATCCTGTGAGGGGAGACTAGATGTTCAATTCATGTTGCGCTACATTATAGCAGCCATAACCTGAACATAATGTAACATAACATAACATAACATAATGCTAATATAACCCTAACCTAACATAACATAATGCTAATATAACCCGAACATAACAAAACATAACATAACATGACATAACACAACATAATGCTAATATAACCCGAACATAACATGACGTAACGTAACGTAAGGAAACATATCTTCCAATCATATTTTCAGACATTAATTGCTGAACCAATGCTAATATAACCATAACATAACGTGACATAATGCTAATATAACCCGAACATAACATAACATAACATAAGGAAACATATCTTACAATCATATTTTCAATTAAAACAAACTCAAGAAATAATCAGGATTTTGGAAAGCTCTCATATTTATTCAAGTTGTGAAAATACATATATATTTTCAATACTATTCAATTGATGAACAAGGTCCCTTCTCCTTCTGAGTTTAATACATTTATGTAAAAGAACATTTTATTTTTTCAAAGCAAGCGCAAACATCCATTCAGATATTTGTGTGACAAACAGGAATTGCAGTCTTTGTTTTATGTACATCTTGTAGGCTGTAAGTCAGAATTCAATGTTTTCAAAGAACAGAACTAAACCTCTTTATTTCTCTTGTAATGTTGTTGAAATGGCAGTACATGTGAGAGACTATGGCAGAACGGGTAACGAGACAGGATAATCAAGAAAGTAAAATGACTCGCATAATGTAGTTAAGTGAAAAAATACACAAAATTGTAAAATTATAGAACAAACGTAACCATTGTCATCTTCAGGGTCTTTTCAGGTAATATTGACGCACCAAGCAGTGAAAAGAACTATAATTTTGCAACCCACATGGTTAGCTGGTCCAACTCTACCACAACATTATGTTTTTTGTTCATACAACATGACTTGTATAATTTGTAAGATACAACTAAAATCGTCAGATAAATGTAGCAAAATAAAAGAAGAAGAGTTCCTGATTATGATGATTCTCATGTAAAAGTATAAAATCTTAAAAAATACAACTTCTATACCATAACAAGTGAGGAGAAAGTCCTTTGAATTGTTCTTTTATTTTATCTTTCTAATCTACTTACTGTTACTGTCAGCCTTTTGAAAATAGTTATTATGTACAACACATACGCAAAACTTTACAGGCTTATTTCACAGGAAACATGTTGACATGTCACAGTAAGTAAAAGCACAGGCGTGAATAATAAAATGAATCATGACTGAATTCCATTTAGCTGCTTCAGTTTCAGGGTCCTGGTATTGTTCATGCTGGTTCACTGTCAGGTCTTATTGGGACACTTCAATAAAAAAGAGACACCATTAATGTTTTCGTAACATTTCCTTTTAGGTCTCATGATATCAGGTGTGAAAAGGCCTCTTGGACTATCTTTGTGCAGTGCTGCTGAAGCCTTGCTATGGAGTTGGATTGGGACACTACAACTAATGGTGTTCTTTGACACCAGAACTGGTTGTGCTTGGTTGAGACTCTTGTACTGGGACACCCGGGTGCTCCTCATTTGTGGACAGCATTGTGAACCTTGTGGCGATGTCTTCTCTCTGAAACATTTCCTTCAGGGGTACCTCTGAATTCCAACCTTTGCTCTTGGCAAACTTGTAAACACATCCGAAGAGATCAGGAAACAGCTCCATCACTTTAACTTTGTCTTCATATTTGGCACTGCAAAGGAAAAGGAACCTTTCATTACAAAGTATTGAAAACTAGCATATATGGTTGAATGATACCCATAACCAAAGCATCACATCGTGTGCTAGTAGACTTAATGACTCCTGCATTGTGTTTTGACTTTCATTTGTCATGTATCTTCTTCTATTGAACTGTTTGTGATAGAAATAATAATTCAAGGGAATGTAGTTGACGGATCAGAAATCAAATTTTTCACGTTTGGCTACAAATAGTTTGTTAAATAACACAGAGTAAGATACTAGAAAAATACAATTAACAAATTAAGTAAGATTAAAAATCATTTCCTCTGGCTGCACTGTTTAAATCATGCATACTGCACTGACAGGGCTGACAAAGAAAAGGTCTGCATGACAAATAACATGCTCAGTTTCTGGTGGTTGGCTTTAATAGCTGATTATGAAATACATTTACATATATATATGTGTATATATATATATATATATATGGAAGGGAGAAGGAACAATGCATCACATGAGAACAATGATGTGTTTTTGAAAATGTATGTAAACCTATTCTACTCGGACCCCCAGATAAAAGTATGAATCTGAAAATTAGCATAATATGACCTCTTTAAGAATTCTATGTCTTAAAGATGTACTTTTAGCTGAGTTTCACTCACTAGTGCCAATGAAGGTTTCGGATGAAGCGCAGTAATCCCAGTATGTGTTCGGGGTAGGGTTCACTAAACTCATCCATCTCCTGGACCAACTCTGGTGGAAACTGTAACACCGAAAATTATTAGTGATAAAGTTGAATTTAGGAAACAAAAGTTTAAGCTGTCATGTTGCAGTCACCTTCTTTTTCCACTGTCTGAAGGATCCATCCCTGGCATATTGTTCCATTGAACGAATCAGTTCCGGGTCAGCATGTCGGCATTTTACTGCCTCCTCCCTGTTGCCAGTCTCTCTCAAGTATTCAACTCTGCTGACAAAGAGTTTGTCTTAGAATAAATGAGTTATAAAATAAACAAAAATATCATACAACCTAAAGGTTCTGTTCTAATGTTAAGTAACCTCAAAAACTAAAAAGAATACAGCCTTGCAACATAGCCTTACTCAACAGTATGTCATTACATTTGTCTCGATAATGACACAAATGATATATCCTTATTGTTTATTTGATATAACACATAATATATATATATAATATGAAAATGTCTAAATAGTGTAACAGATGAAAAGCAACTACACCAGCAGTACAGTTTTCTTGTGTCACTAATTGACCTCTAAGAAAGTCTAATAACGTCCTAACAAGGTGATAATTGGCAACATATTGCCCTGTAATAAAGTGAAACTACATTAAATAACGCCCAATAAATGCACCATCCTCTGACTGCTGTTCTCTGTCTGATCATTATTAATATGGAACTACATTCATCAATTACAGCCTGTGTTGTCTAATTGAGCCATTGTAGTTCTGTGGTGGAAGCATTAAGTGTGGTGTCTTCAGTATTACTTGGTAGTGAGGGGGTGTCTAATCAATATGTTATGGATCTGATATGGTATTGTATTTGATTTCTTATTGCATGATCTTGTATGCAATAGTATAGTTCCTATTTGGTTCCTAATTACAATATAATTCAGCATAGCATTCTAAGTATTTACATTTTAGGTCTGATAATACATTCTTTTCAATTCCTAATCTTAACCTGATTTAGGTGTATGGTTTATAATTAGGGTAGAACTTAATTATACTTATTTCTAATTTGACAAAAAGTGTGGGATAGTATGTCTTATTATTGTGCTCTAACATAAAGTGCACCTTTTTCCTTCCTACCTCTCAGGTTTCCAGAAGAAGGGATGACTCAAGCATTCTTCCACTGTAGGTCTGCTCTCTGGTTCTTTACTGATCATCCACTCGATGAGGTCCTTTGCCACCAAATCTTCAACATGGTCCAACGTGTACAAACCTTCATCAATGTTGTACTCACATTTACGAGGTTTGTCCCCAAAAGGATGGTGTCCTCCAGAGAGGATGTAATAAATCAGCATCCCTGCCACCTTGAGAATTAAGAGAACAGTTTTGCAATACAGGAAGTATTTTCTTCAAGTCATCAATTGAGTTTACATAACAGTAAAACTGACCTGTACATCAGTGCTCCGCTTGTATCTTATGTCAGCTTCGTCTGTTAAAGTCTCCCTGGCCATCCAGCATTTAGTTCCTGCACTGCCTGTGCAATAAGTTGTTTGTCCTTTGGGTAACCGTCTACTGATGCCAAAATCAGCTAATCTCGCCCTCCCGGTAACATCTGCAAGACAAATCACAAATAAGGTATAATAATTAGATATTTTAAATACTGTTGCTGTTATTTTGAATTTCTGATTTAATTGTATTATTTTAGTACATTTTGAACTTTTCTTACCAATCAAAACATTCTGTGGTTTGAGATCACGGTGAAGAATTGAAGGATTTTGACAGTGAAGCACTTTTAAACTCTCCAGAACCTGATAGACAAGTTTCTCTTTCAGCAGACCACCATCATTGTTTCTGATGTATTCTTCCAGGGTGTATTCACAAAGCTGAAGACCAAGATATCCAAAGTACTCATCCTCTGCAAAGTCAACGTATCGTACAATAGATGGATGATCAAGTTCTGGAAGTCGTAGAAATCCCTCCTCATTCCTCAGCGTTTGATAGTTGCTTTTTGTCATTCTCTTAATAGCAACCTCAGTGCCATCATCTCTCAGCCCCAAGAAGACTTCAGTACCATCACTGCCCTTCGCTATGCAGAACTCTGGATCATTCACATAAATCATGCTCCCAACTCTGGTTACTCTGCTTCTATCAGCTCTGTTTCTATCCAGCTTCTCTAATTTTTCTCTCCGCCTCTTGCTGATTGGTAGCCATGTGTGTGTATCTGATGACACAGTGGTGTTGGAGTGGAGTGGCTGAACATTTGAAGTTGACTCCACAACAGAAATTGATAATGGATCAGTTGCACCACTCAAACACTTATCATTTGGGTCTTCTTCCTTGTCTGATTTTTCATTGTTCTTGTTCTTCTTTTTCTTCTTCTTGTTCTTCTTTTTCCTCGGCCCAGGTGAGGCTGTACAGTCCTCACATTCCTTTGGTTTGCTGAAATGATTGTTCAGTCGTCTGAGAACTTCTTTCAGCTTGTCATCAGTGCCCATTTCTGCAGACAGCAGTGTGTCCTCAGGCACTGCAGTTATCCCCACTGATGTAAAGATGTCACCCACATGTTCAACTGAAAGTAAGTTGGCAAACACACCATATGTGAAGACTCTGATCTCTGAGTGGTGATGGACCTTTACAAAAGGAGCAACTGTTTTGCACAATTTTGTGACAAAGTTCAGATCCCAGCCATCTGTGCCTTTTGTTTTCTGTGTTATCACATACAGTGTTTGCAGAACAGCTCCACATACATCAGGTCTCTCTTTTAAGCAAAGCTGGTCCAGTAGTTTGGGGACTAAAGCTTGTGCTTGTTCATTTGGTATTTCCTCCACAGTACACAGAACAGTATGTAACGTAATAATAGTGCGATGTACATGTTCCTTGGGAATGTTTGGAAAGCGTCTGACTGCTCCTTCAATGTAGGTGTTCAGATTTCCAGTGTCCTTCAGCCATTTGATACTTTCATGGCGGTATTTCTTTTCATTCGGCCCAGTTACAGTAAAAAGAACTTCAATCATGGTCAGATGGGTCTGAGGATCCTCCAACAACATGTGACTGTCAAATGATTTGAACACTTGTTCAGGTGTTTTACTTGGCACAGCAATTTCCACATCCAGGAAATATCTGATTACAGAGCATAATTTATCTCCTTTTGATGCGAGCTTGTGAATCATCTGAGTAATTTTTTCATTGTGAGTCACATGTTGAGGATGAGAGACAAGTAAGTATGTCACTGCTGCACCAGCAGAGATGAGCACTTTCACAACATCCTCTCTGTCGTAGATGGCAGCAGTGTGCAGTGGTGAGTATACCTGTAGACCACATCCATCGGGATTAGCTCTTGCTTTAAGCAGTTTCTCTACAAAAAAAAGTGGTGCTTGGGATATTGAGACATAATGCAGAGGTGTGAAGTTTTTCTGGGAAACACGGTTTGGGTCTGCACCGTGCTGCAAAAGGTGAGCAAAAATATCCCTGTTGTTATTTACAATAGCAGCAGTCAGTGGGCTTATGAGGTCATTACACTTTGTGCATGGGTAAATGCCATTAATGTCGTTCTCCTTTAGTAATTTTTTCAGCTTCTTAAGGTTATTGTCAACTACACACTGTATTATAGGATGTGTTGAGGCTGCTGTCACTTGGAATGATCTGATGATATTCATTTCTTTTCTCAGCGTAACTGTGAAAAAGAAAAGGTTATAATATTAATGTTACATGATCTATGAATCATATAATATTCATATTAAATTATGTTTAAAAACAATGTATTAATTTGGGATACAAATCCATAATGAGCCATTCCCCCAAACTAAATATAAGTACCAGAATTAATGCAAAATGATTTCAACAGGTTGAAAACTCATCTAACTACTACACTTGTCCTAACTACTAGAATTGCTGACAGCATTAACTACGTGTTTGTTACACAGAGTGCCACACCTTATGCTAACTGACCTTTGGAATTTAAACTTCCTCCTTCAGTTCTGCAACAGGAATTAAACTTTGAATAAGCAGAGCTGTGGAATTTCCATTAATAGACTTTGGTGGTCTCAGGTACAAGGTGAAATATTGTGTTTTCATGTAAACTTTCATTCTGATGACATCAAATAACCACAAGAGTGGAAACTGAAGGAGAGTAGGTCTACATGACTGTGCTTCTTTAAGGTGAGAACACTGATGATTTTATGATATAATTTGATGGTGAGTGTTAAGAGAGTTGTAGGAAAATGAACTTACAATGTTGAAGTAAGGCGTCCACTGCAGTATGAATCCTATTGATCAAAACTTAACATGCTGTGCTTTATCTGAAGTTCTTCCTGCCTCTGACTCTCTCTGTCACGAGACGATAAAATACCTGTCTGATGATGGGTTGGGCTTCTACAGTGTGGGAGGACTTGCCTCTTCTACTCTTTACTTCCTGAACATTGTTCTGTGACTGTTCTGTCACCATAGTCTACATACATACGATCTACAAAGAGTGTCTTATTGGTGAAGGGTTTTGGCACTGTATCCAGCCTTAAAGAATACCTGGACAGGGTTGGGGTGAGCAGGTGAAGGCAGTTGAGCTGACTGCTGAGCAGAGAGACGCCAGAGAAACCTGCATGTGAGCAGAGAGACACAAACACATGAAAACATGCACGCGGGATCAAAAGACACAAGACACTATACTTGAAGTTTTATCTGGAGAGTCACCAGATGAGGCAGGACAATCTGGCACTGACAAGAGGCGAAGACCAGGATTATGAAGAGGCAGCAGATACATTGATGAGTCACAGATGTGTCTCTCGGCTACAGCAGTGACACCACAAGCACAAGCACACACACACACACACAAGGAAGTATCAGTTGAGGGGAAAACAGCGGAGAAACAGGTTAAAAAAATAAAACTCCTGCTGTGAAGCTCTGATGGCCAAACGATCGATGTGGATATGAAGCCTGCTGACTTGAAATGGTATTAGCTGTCTTATACTGAAGTGAACAATTTCATTATACGAAGACATATTATGTAACTCTAACTGTTATGTAGACCTGTTCTCGTGGTGACAGGCAGTTGATTTTCAAAAAAGGAAATGCGGAACAACATAGTCAAGCTTTCTGGGATCAAAGTACATAGATGTGAGCACTGAGACTGGACCGCATCTGTAAAGTTGATCTTATGAAACCAAAACAAGGAGCTGAAAGACATTAAAATGTTTCAGACTTCACAATAAAGTGAAATAGACTTGTGTGGCCGACGGGCCAAAGTTGGTAAAGATTAAGATTTAGCTTTGACACAGATTTTCTCGCAAAATTCATATAATCACAATATAATTTGAAGATGAGTGTTAAGAGAAATGTAGGAAAATGAACTTACAATGTCAAAGTAAGATGTCCACCGGAGTATGAATTCTATTGATCAAAACTTATCCTGCTGTTTCTTCCTGCCTCTGACTCTCTCTGTCACGGATAGGAAAATACCTGTCTGATGATGGGTTGGGCCTCCACAGGGTGTGGGAGGACTTTCCACTTCTACTCTTTACTTCCTGAACATTAATCTGTGACTGTGAGTCTGCATACATCAGCCTTAAAGAATACTTGCAGGCACTATTCTGGGTTAAAGAATGGGGCAGGTAAAAAGTAATTTAACCTCTCTGTACATTAACAGTTAATATTTGGGTTAAAAGACACTAGAGCTGTAACCATGTCAGATATTTGGTGGTAAAGCACAAAGCTACTTTGTAGTTTTGACACAGATATTTCCATATATTTCCTTGAATTAAAATATTTCCTTGTATAACATCAGAATATAAATCCTTGCTGTTGTATTCTTTAAGGTAAAATGGTGTTGAGTGGTGCCCCATGTCCTCACTAGGGATGTCCCGATCCGATTTGTAGGATCGGGATCGGGCCGATCTGGGCATTTTTTGAACGTGGACCCAAACCCGATTTTTATTTTTATTTTTAAATGTCGAAGCACAAGTTGTGGCAGAACGCAGACGCGCACACAACGTTACTCTGGCAAATCTGTCGATAAAGTGTCTGCAGTGTGGAAATAACTTAGATTAGAAAGCGAAAGCAGTCCAACGGCGACACGTAACATCTGCTATACAACCGTTTCGCGGAGCTGCATTTAATCAGGGGCGCTGCCAGGGATTTTGGGCCCCGTGAAAAGAAATATTACTGGGCTCCTGTATAGCCGGCCATAAGGCCGGCGAAAATGTGTTATGCTGTTTACATAAAACTGTGCATTTTAATGATATTTTTGACTATAATTTCCTATATGTGTGAAAAGAACAACATGACAGTCACTTGGTAGGGGAAGCACTGAACACTCAGAATACAATGGAATTTAGATTCATTGTCTGCAAGTCTGCAACTTTAATGGTCAAAATATAAAATTCTCTTAAATTAAATTACCTGAAAAATACAAATGCATGACATACATGAATTATATAGCATTTCCTGTAATACCATTTGAAATAGCATCACCATCACCAGATTCAAGTTTTCTCCCACCATTCTGTTTTACTGTCAGTGATTTGATCAAAAATAACTAAAGAAAATGTGATTTTCACAACCAGTACCCCACTGCTCACTGTCTCCCTCTTGTAGCCCTGCATTTAGGTCTAATTTATCTCCAAAATTACTATTACTATTACTATATATAGCAATACCACACAATTTCTCTTTCAAACATGCACAGCACCCCCCACACACACACTTAGACCAGCCACTGCCCTCAATGTAAAAACTGTATGCTGCCTTACATTATGTTTTTGTTGTTGTTTTTATTAAGTTTGTTATATACGTTTATATTTTGTTTTCAAAAAATCTATTAAAAATAATAATAATAATAATAATTAATCTCCAAAACTGTACGTGGTGGAATTAGAGTTGGGATGGAAAAAAATACATAAATGAGGCTCTATGGTCGTTGCGATTTAATATTAATAAAGTTTGCAGGTGCAGGGGGAGGTGGGGGTGCTGGGGCTGGTTCAGGGGGGTAGGTGGCTCACGGGGCTCACAGACAGCTGCGGCTGCTGCTGCTGCTGCACTTGACGTGCCTGTTCAAACATGCATCATTTTTGACAGGAGGGGTGGTCAACTGATTAAATATGGGCAGCTTGCTAAACGTGAACAGTGAAATCTAAAAATCCAGAGTTTGTGAGAAAAGTGAGCTAGCCTAAAAACCACAAGTTTAAAGTTAAGACAAACAACAAACTAATGTGTTCCAGAACTTTCCCTCACATGAACCAAACCCACCTTGTTTCTGGAAAAACTGGGTGACATACTGACGCCCCTTTGCTTCTCTCCCCTGCCTAATCTTATTGTCTTTCCTTTTTTGGCTACCCGACTTCTGAGGCACTTTGCCTTCTCTCGGTCTCCTTACTGACTGACTGACACTCGGCACCACGCAGCAGTTCAGTTGATTTGATGGGAGGACCGAACCATTTTACGTAAGGGGGGGGCTTAAGAAATGTTTCTAAAATAAACTTAGTGTTATTATCAGTGCATTAAATGATGTATATTTATGATTATAAACTAACAAATTAGTGTCATATTATTTTTGTCAGTATTACAATTTGATTAAGGGCCTTTCTGGGCCCCTGTCAGTTATGGGCCCCTCGAATCCTTCCCCTTCCCCCCCCCCCCCCCCCCCCTTTTCGGCGCCCCAGCATTTAATACAACACATTTGTTACGGTACATAAAAAACAAAAACTCAAAGATTACGAGTTAACTCAAGCAATACAGGCAAAGACGATGAAGCAAAAAAACACTCGCGGATACCCTCAAAAGGAAAGAGAAATATCCTCGAGACAGCGACATGGGCGGAAATATTACACAGAGGTCATTAAATGAATCGCTCTGGATAACCAGCTCATGTTCGTCACCTGGCAATACATTATATTGACTCCACTTTTGAGTTACAACGTGCCAGTATGCGCACTAGTTTCGTGGGTCTCATACAGCAGAGCATGTAAAACAGGCAATCGAGGAGACGCTGACCGCGTGTGAAATAGACGAGCAACGCGTCCACGTCTTTTTATGTGACAATGTAAGGAATATGTAAAAGCAGTGGATGATATGGAGGCATCAAGCGTGGGCTGCGTCTCACACACTTCAGCTGGCTGTACACGAGGGTCTGCTGTCACAGTGCAGCGTCACACACTCACCTGCCAACACAAGGAAGGTGGAGGCCAATGTTGCAATAGCATATGCAGAATAAGGAAGAGCCATATGAAAGTATATACTTTGTTTCAACAAAATAAAAAAACCTATTAAGGAACAGCTTTGATGCAGGTACTTTGTTTCTAAATGCAGCTGTATTATCCAGGAAAATATTAGTTAAGGCTAAGTATCGGATCGGGACTCGGTATCGGCAGATACTAAATATTGAAAGACTCCAATGGGGATCGGTGTAAAAAAAAACCTGATCGGGACATCCCTAGTCCTCACTGCAGTGGCCCAGGTTTTTTTTTAATTCTGACCTGTGGCCCTTTGCTGTGTGTCACATTGTGCATTCAACACTCAACTTATTGTGATAAACTAGAGCAAAAAGTTTGTCTCTTGTCAGTTTAACATGTTAATTTGAATCATCATCATACAAATATCAGCTTTTAGATCCCAAAGTCCTTTGTTAATGTGTCATTATATTGTGAGATTTCCCCGTCACAAAGTAATGAATGCTTCTTAGAGAGGAGAAGATGAACTGTGACTGATAGAGCCAGAGCTCTAATACTAATGATCAATGAATGATAAAACACATCTTACAATCATACTTTTACACATTTATTTTGATACTCAGCTGACTAAATGTACAGTATATTTTGAGAGTAACATTCAATATGCTTAAAACAAAAATCATACAAAAGAATCTGCAAAGGGGTGTGATACTTTATCACGGCCAGAGGGAGGCACTGTGGGCCCATCAGAACACAGAACCCCAGTGCTGATAAGGCAACATACTGTACATTACCACAGGGTAAGAGGACATGAGGTAAGTGGCAACCACACCTGCTTCACCCTCAGTAGTACAATGATCCTTCTCTCAGGTCCTGGTGTATATTTTTGGGGTATAAAACCATTAGCACAGGGGAGATTAAACCGAAATGTAGACATCCAAATAGATCAAATCGTATTTCAAATCTTTCCAACCCCAGGAATGTCGGCTGGATTATTAGGAGAATAACCAGCTGCCTTGTACGAGTGTCCACCCTCTTGACTGTCCCTCTCGTTCTTTGTGAAATGGTCGTATCTCTGAAAGTCTGAGAGGCCATGAGAACAGATAATAGGACAAGGCCAGTGAGAAACTGACGGGATTCCAAATACTACTTGATCCGGCTCTTATTTGTGACAGAAAACTATGTAGGAATTGATATTTGTCAGTTCATTAAGTCTGTTCCCTTCACAAATATATCTTTTGAGTGGAAGACGTTCGATTGCAGGACAGGCAATAAGGCACAGCCCCTCACAAGCTCAAGTCAATGATGATGTGCTCAAAGATCTGCGTGTTTCCCTTGAAGCTGGAGGTGAAGATGAAGTCCCTGCGGTCAGTGGAAACCACAGTGAAGGAGCGCGGCGCCTGGATGTACACCTCCTTGAAGCGCTCAAAGAGTTTCTCTTCATTATCCCACAGGTAGATCTGTGAGAAGGTGTAATCGCTTCCCAGGGCCAGGTAGTAACGTTCTTTGAAAAGGAACGGCTGGAGAATCATGGAGCCTCGAGAGGGCAAAGCCTGGATCTCTGTAAATTGTTTGGCACCCCAACGTAGAACTTTGGAGTCACCGATATAACGTGTCATAGCCAGTTTATTTTCTCTGCAAAAGCACGTGTTTCTGTCAACGGGGCAGGAAGATGCAGACTTGTTCAATTTTTTCAGTTTTAGCACAATAAGAGCACAAAGCCTGTCACTGTCAAAATAAAGAGAAAGATAATAAAAGACCAATAGGAAAAAAACAAACTCTCACCACTCTCGTAGTCTAAAGACAAATGTATTATCAATGTGTTTTGGGTTGTTTTCTTGCATACAACACAATACAAAGACCATTTCAGAAAAACATCAGTATAATATTATCATCTGTCTGCAAAAACTTCACTAACATTTGGTAATTCCCATATAATTTCCATATAAAAAGAAAGTAATTATAATATATAAATATATATAATATAAATATATAATATAACTAAAACAAACATGATCAAACATTACTCATTTTTATAACCAACAGAAAACCTTATAATACAGAGAATCTCTTTAAAAACAACCTGCATGTTGTACAGCTTTCATATTTCATTATATTGTTTTAATTACAATATACCAGAGATGGGACCAAGTCACATCTGTGCAAGTATAGTGTAAAATAACCATAGTAAGTAGATAGTGGTCAGTATAAAATAACCACAGTTAGTAAATAGTTACTAATGATAACTGATAATAACTGTTATAATGATAAAAGTAAGAAACAAAGGGTAACAAGTGTGAAAGAGTTGCTGAAACATATTGCTGGGCACCAGCTGACTGAAAAGTGCATCTACTGTTTAAAGCTGCTATAGTCAGATGATGTCAAGCGTGAAAATGTAACCACAAATCTAAGAATTACATCATATAACCAAATATGTAACACTTTCATTATGTTTAAAAATGCAGTGCCAAGAGTGGTCAGATATAATGGGATATATCAAGGAGGGGAGTGAATTATCAAAAACCTGAAGGCCTCAAGGCCAGAGTTTCTAAGAGCCGGTGATAGCGGCACAGAGTAAGCCCCAATGTAAAAAATCCAAAGCGAGGCGAGGTGCAACTGGTCAACATGCAGTTCTGCACGTACGCCAATCTTCGCGCAAGCGCAGAAGGTAATACAGGGTTTTTCCACTAGAGGTACAGGGATTTTCCATAAGAAATATGGTATTTTTCCATAGAGAAATAACAGTGTCAGCAGAAATTAAGCAGAATGATGATTGGTTGAGGCCATGTTGTCCGAACGGACACACCCACTTTTCTGTGTTTAAAAGAGGATGTTCGGGGCTTTGAGCCTCAGGTCAGTTTGTTTTTTTCACAGATTTTGTCTGCGTCTGATCCCGCTCTTTTTTGCCAGCAAAAAAAGTTCTATTGTACTCATCCTTGAAGACTCCTGGTGACTTTTTGATCTTTGAAATCTCTTGGACCAACCAAGAAAAGAGAAGTCATTTTACGACACAAGTCTCAAGTAAGTCTCAAGTCTTAACCTTTAAGTCTCAAGTAAGTCCCAAGTCATTTTTTCTTGGGCAAGTCAAATCAAGTCAAGTCACAGGTTATATCAAGTCGAGTCAAGTCAAGTCCTGTACTAGGTCAAGTCAAGTCCAAGTCAAGTCACCTTATTATTGCAATTTAACCTGCAGAATCTGATCTTAATAAAGTGAAAAGACAAGATATAAGTAACTGTCAGTAAAAATCAATGGCCAATGTGTCCAACCTACATTGTAATTACTGACATTCAGTAAAATACATCAAACAAAACAAAAATTTACATTTACTCAGCTGTTAACCCAAATCAACTTCATATGCTGTTTTTTAACTAGGGGTTACTTCAATTTAAAATCCTATTTATTTAATGTACTGTTTTAACATGTATTCCATTTGAAATTATATTTATTTACTTTGCTAAGTTTTAAAACCATATTTGTGTCATGATTTGTTTTTAAGCAGCATCTACTTTATTTGCTAGCGTTTTAGCTGGTAGTAATTACTCAATTTTAAGACAATTGCTTCATTTAGTCCATCTCAAACAGTATTCATTCAACTTCACAAACTTAGTTACTACTACTACTACTTTTAGGTGACTTCATCCCTGCAATATTTACTTTGCAGGGATAACCCCCGTGTGCACGTCTGTGCGTGCGCACGCGCGTGCACACACACACACACACACAGGTAGCGGCCAAATTCATGCAGGCGGCCCGCCATTGCTTGAGATAGTCAGGGAAAACACTGGGTAATGATTTGGTGTTGGCGGGCTTGTATGTTATTTAGCTCATTTAACCCTGTGTAGCTCGTTCGTTAAACGTACAGCCGGTCTTGTGATGAACCGGTCGGAAGGTTCGCTCGCGTTTTCTGGAGTTAATTTTGGCAAATTAAAAACAAGAAGTTCCACCAAACCGACCCTTCCCACCCCCACCTCCGTATCATATCAAGCTAAAGTTAGCTAACTACCGACTAGGCTAACAGGATAATATTAGCTAATTGACAAGCACTTACTGGGTAGAATGGCTCTTCAAATGACGAACAAAGTTTGAAGTTGTTGCTTGGCTGTCCGAGATGTTTATGTCGCATGTCTTGCACTTTGCTGTGCATCTTTTGTCGTCAAAATGGTAATTCCGAAAGCCAAAGACGACTCTCGGTACCCCTCCCGCTGCCATGTTGATGCAGATCTGATATGATAGGGCGAGTTTCTCAAATAAACACATAAGGTATGTAGAGAGGGCATGATTGATTGACAAGGTAGTGATCCAATCATGACAACGCCATTCTCAGCCTGCGCTCCTACCGGGTTATGGATATGTATATATATTTTCTTTTAATTAATGTATTAATTTATATTCAAACTGAAATCATGAACTGAATAACACTCAAGTCATTCAAGTCATTGTGTCTCAAGTCAAGTCAAGTTCCAAGTCATTAACTTCCAAGTCCGAGTCGAGTCTCAAGTCTTTTATTTTTTTTTCAAGTCAAGTCACATGTCATCAAAACAGCGACTCGAGTCGACTCGAGTCCAAATCACAGTGACTCGAGTCCCATCTCTGCAATATTCACATAATGAGAGGACGCACTTAGACTTATTTTTACATTTTTGACACCCTCCTTACTCAAGCGAAGAAGTTCAACTCACGTTCTCTATTTCTTTAAAGTACAGGTCTTTAACATCAGCCGTGTCAATGACAGACCGGGGTCAAGGTCCTACCGTTGGAGTTGACGTAGAACTACATCAGCACTCATTTAATTACCTGAGGTAGCTTTTTCAGTGATAGCCCGAAAAGAAAGGTTCCATTTAGTTAATGTGGAAACATTTAGAGGCTTGTAGACTTGTCTTTTTACTATACAGTTGACTTTGAAGCTCCAGATCAGTGGCAAAATAAGCAAACGTAGAAGTCGGGGTGCTGATTTACAACCACCCAGCATCAGGTCTTGTTGCATTAATGCAGTTCAATCAACTCAACTAGGTTGCGGCAGGACTTGGCCCAGACAGAAGTTGAGATTCTTGAACTGGCCTGCCAACATGATCCTCCTCTGTGGATGACTTTACAACTCTGGAGAACATTGTTCCAAACATTTCCTTCACAGGCGACCTTAAATTCCACCCTCTGCTCTTGGCAAACAGATAAACACACCCGAAGAGATCTGGAAACATCAACATCAGATCAATGTCGGCTGCGTCCTTGGGACTGCAAACAGATAGAAAAATCAATTGCACGACAATCAAATAAAAAATAGAGCTGGCACAAACTGTGGTAAATCAGGTAAAGTTTGTGTTAAGATTGACTTTAGCAACAGACACCAGCAACCACTTGAGGGGGCAGATGTTCCAAACAACAGCATTATTGTAACATGAAGGCAGTGGAAGTGGGGAGATGGAATGACACATTTATGACTGAATGTTATCAATAACACCTTTAAGGCCCCTCATCATCTGTAACTCAGTTTGACTTACGGGTGCTGGTGGAGGTTTCGTATGAAGCGCAGGAATGCCAGTGTGCTGTCATCGTATCTATTTTTGGGATCCATCTTCTTCACCAACTCTGCCAACTGCAACACCAAAAACAACTAGAACTGCAAGCAGTTATGAACGGGGGCCAAGCCCCCCTGCGCAACTCGGACCCCGTGCACCGCAGAGCTCACGGAAGTTGGCCCCAAAGGATGACGGGCTCGAGGCAAAAGTGAGGACAAAGGCCAACGTCTGAGCCGTGGTATTCGCTGTAATGGGAGGTGCACCTGAAGTGCAAAAGGCTGAATGTGTGCCGATTTGGATTTGTTGTACTAAATCACGCCCACATTGACCAGTCATGACCACCTTCAAGATATGGCCTCAGGATTGGCCCTACATCATACCGACCAAATTTGGTATAGCCATTCTGTTGCCATCTAAACAACAGAAGTGAGGGACCGCTGGCAAGCTGCTGCCGCGCCTCCTCCACTATTTTTACTGTTTTTGTGATATTTTACTTTTCTTTTGCTCGTGTTGTGCATGAACTCTGGACTTTAATGCCATCTGTTAGATTCGGCTCGTTCGACCTAACGCTCTGTCACACTGAAACGCCAGTTAAACAGTCTTTACCTGTCTGCTGCTACTGCCTCGCCACTGGTTAGCGTCCGAGCTAGCTTCACCGGTACAAGGCTCACCTGCAAGGGATTCCTGGGACTCCTCTCCGCACTCTGTGGCTGGATAGCCTGCTCTGTCGTGCCCCACGAAGCACGCCCCAGCCGACTGGTCCGCTGCCACCCTGCCAGCTCTCCTGGACGCTTACCTGCGCCCACGGATTGCTGTCTTATGCGGAGGACCCGACACACCAGTTGCCCCGAGGGTGTTCGCCTGCCGGTCTGCTAGCCTGCTGCTAATCCCCGGCGTCGCTCAGCCGTTTCAACGTCTCCAGCGAAACTACAACCTCCACGCTTCACTTCTCTGCCTCCACCACACTGGTCCTGTGGCCTCATCACCTGGATCAACTACCGCTGGACGACATCGCTGACCATCTTGCGTCATGTGGATTTTTAACCTGTTACTCTGGATTGCGCTGTGTCTGACTCTGACGAGCGCTACTCTGCCACTCCGTTACTCGGTAACGGAGTTGTTACGCCTTCGGATCTTCTCCAGGACCCCTCCACTACAGCTTGCACACCGCCACAACATTCTCAAACCACCGAAATACATCCATCGAGGCTCTGGACGAAACTTTCAGTACAGTCAACACATCAGCAACACAAACATCCGCTCTTTTTGGTCCACTGAGCCCCGCCCCCCTCCCCGCTCTGCCCGTCCTGTCAGTCCTGTCAATCACAATGTACTGTCCCCCCTGCTCAAAGCAACCACATACACACCACTCACCTGTCTGAAACTCTGTCTGCTGAACATCAGATCCCTCAGTAACAAGGCTGTCCTGATCGCCGACTTTATTGCTGACCATAAGCTGGACATTTTATGCCTCACTGAGACCTGGCAACAGCCAAACGACTTTTCCCAGCTAAATGAGGCTGCTCCACCGGGTTTTTCTTACATTAGTAAACCCCGTGCTACAGGGAGGGGGGGGCGGTCTCGCTCTCCTTCACCGTGATAACCTCAGAGTCACTCCTGTCAATGTCCCCCATCACTCCTCTTTTGAATGTTTAGCTGCAAAACTCACAGGCCCAAAACCCACTATCATTGTTACCATCTACAGGCCACCAAAACCCTCTGCTGTTTTCCTCAATGAATTCTCATCACTACTAACATCTGTATGTGCCATGTCCCCCACTGTTATCCTCCTCGGCGATTTCAACATCCACATTGACAACCCGTCCAGTACCTTTGCCAACGACTTCACATCACTCCTAGACTGTCTCGGTATCACACAACATGTCAACCTACCAACCCATAACAAAGGCCACATACTGGACTTAATCTGCTGCACTGACATCACTCCCACCAACCTTGACATCACGGATTTCCCCATCTCTGACCACAAAGCTGTACTTTTTGACATTCACACCCAACTTCACAAAGTCAAAGAACAACGGACCATCTCCTTCAGAAACATCAAACATATCAACACAACAGATCTCTCCACCCTGATCAGCTCCTACCCCAGCCCTCCCCCAGCATCCTCCCCTGCTGACCTGGTGACTCATTACAATAACTGTCTCTCCTCTTCCCTCAAGACCCTGGCTCCTCTGAAAACCCGCTCAGTCTCATTTAATCACACTGCTCCCTGGTTTACCCCTGACCTACGCCAGCTCAAAGCCACAGGCCGTCGACTGGAGCGACTGTACAAAAAAACAGGACTCACCGTACACAGTCAAATGTACTCGGACCACCTGCATCACTACAAGAACGCCCTCATTACTGCCAAATCCTCATACTACTCCAACCTCATCAACACTGGTACAGGCAACAACAGAGTCCTCTTTGCAACGATCAGCCACCTAATTCAGACTCCGAAAACCCTCCCACCAGACATATCCACCGATCAGTGCACTGCCTTCCTGGACTTCTTCAGCTCTAAAATCAATACCATTCACCAACAACTGGCCTCATCCTGCATTTCGTCAAAAGATCCAGCCTGGATGATCACCTCTGGCCAACCTCTCATCAGCTCCCTCTCTGACTTCACCCCAGTATCAGAACACACCATCTCTGACCTCATCCACAAAGCCAAAGCCACCACCTGTCAGCTTGATCCTCTTCCCACCTCCCTCGTCAAAGCCTGTCTGCCATCCATTTCTCCCATGATCACCAACATAATTAACTCCTCCCTCACCACTGGCACTGTGCCCCCCACTCTCAAACTGGCTGCTATCACACCCATCCTGAAAAAACCTGGTACTGACCCAAATGACCTTAACCTTTACCGGCCCATCTCCAACCTCCCCTTCATCTCCAAAACACTTGAAAGGGTGGTTGCTGCACAACTACAGTCCCACCTCGACACTTACAAACTCCATGAACCTTTCCAATCCGGCTTCCGTCCAAAACACAGCACTGAAACAGCCCTTGTCAAAATCACCAACGACCTCCTCTGTGCAGCTGACTCCGGACTTCTTACAATTCTCATCCTCCTCGACCTCAGCGCAGCATTCGACACTATCTCCCACACACTACTCCTGGACCGCCTGGCTGGCATTGGGATCACTGGTGCTGCACTCCGTTGGTTTACATCCTACCTCACTGACCGCCAACACTTTGTGCAAATAAGGGACCACAAGTCTGGGTGTTCGGGTGTTTCACTGGGTGTCCCCCAGGGGTCAGTCTTGGGTCCACTCCTCTTCATCATCTACCTCCTCCCCCTGGGCACAATCCTCCGTCATCATGGGATCCTCTTTCACTGCTATGCCGACGACACACAGGTCTACATCTCCTCCAAACCCAACGCCGCCATCCCTCCCACCTCCCTCAGCACCTGCCTCGAAGACATCCGGAGCTGGATGAGCAGGAACTTCCTGAAGCTCAATGGCAATAAAACTGAGGCCCTGCTCATCGGCTCCAAATCCACCCTCACTAAATCACAACACACCCCAGCCCCACCCATCATCATCGACGGATTCCCTGTACCCTTCTCCCCACAAGTCAAGAGCCTCGGCGTCATTCTGGACAGCACCCTCTCATTTGCACCCCACATCAAAAACATCACCCGGACTGCCTTCTTCCACCTCCGAAATATCTCCAGACTCCGCCCATCACTGTCCCAGTCCAGCACCGAAATCCTGGTTCATTCACTTGTCACTTCCCGCATCGATTACTGCAATGCCATCCTCACCGGACTCCCCACCAAACTCATCAACAGACTGCAAATCATCCAGAACTCAGCTGCCCGGATTATCACCCGCACCAAATCATCTGACCACATCACCCCTATTCTCATCCAACTTCACTGGCTCCCTGTACAATACCGCATCCACTACAAAAACCTCCTCCTCACATACAAAGCTCTCCACCATCTAGCCCCCACCTACCTCTGCAACCTCCTCCATGAATACAGCCCCTCTCGCACCCTCCGCTCAACCTCTGCTGGACTGCTAACCATCCCCACACCACGCCTCAGTACCATGGGTGCCCGAGCCTTCAGCTGCTCGGCACCCAGACTATGGAACTCTCTCCCCCCACACATAAGACAGTCAGACTCCATCACAACATTCAAATCCAAACTCAAAACCCACCTGTTCAAACTGGCATACTCACTCTGACTGGTCACTGTGCACTACACCTTTCTTTTCCTTTTTTATATCAATGTTTGTTTTTAATATTCTGTGATACTATGTGGTGATATTACTCTGTGATTTTATGCTTTTATCCTATGTAAGGTGACCTTGGGTGACTTGAAAGGCGCCACCAAACAAATAAAATGTATTAAAATGTATTATTCAGGAGACATGAACTTTCCATATTTTTAGCACCCCCTAGTGGCCAAAATTCTCAAAATTCGGATCATCCCATCCCAGTGTCATGTTACCAAGGATGTGAAATTTGGTGTTAATAGCATTTAGTTTGACCGAAATATCAAACACTCTCCATTTTTATAGCTAGCTACAGAACTTTGTTCGTTAATAATCTGCTTTTTTTTTTGACTGAGCAAAATTCTTTTGATAACTTTAGATCAGGTCCAGCTGAAGAGTGTATGTGCCAAGTTTCATGCAGACCAGACAAAATCCCTAGGAGAAGTTCGAAAAAGTAGGTTTTCCAGTTTTTGCGATTTAGCGGAAAAAAAATTCTAGGCGGAAGTGGGCGTGGCCAATCGCAAAATGATTCGGCTCCATTTTTGAATGTGCGACATACGGTGTGGGAGTTATAGGCAAAAACGCGTTGGCCTAGGTTATAGCGCCCCCTGCCGGTGAATATGTGTAGTTTTTTGTGTCTGAGATATTTGCAGGAGTCTGGACCAACCCTCAAAATTGCATTGCTCTCCCTTGCACGGTTTAGCCTGCAGCACCACTTTTAGCCGGAGAAAAATAAAAATAAAAATCTTTACAATTACAATAGGGTTCCTAGCACCGCTGGTCCTAGGAAACGCGTATGCTTGCATACGCGTTCCCTTGGCCCCTCGGGCTTGGCCCCCTAACTAGTCATTAAGTGGAATTAAGGAATAGAGAAGTTCCAGTTGTTGTACAGTTGTCACCTCAGTTTTCCACTGTTTGAAGGATCCATCCCCGACACATTTCTCCAACGAAGAAATTAATTCCTGGTCAGCATCTTTCCACTTTTCCACCTCCTTTATGTTTCCGATCCTTCTCAAGTATTCAAGTCTCCTGAAAAATAAAATGTGTTTAAGATGCTTGTTTAGTGAAATGGAAAAAGAGACAACACGTGGAGTTTTACTAGCCATGTCAGAACTCTGTAGACGACAATGTTGGTCTGTTGCTCTGTTAGTCCATCACTTGGATTGAAAGAAACAACTGTTTGATGGATTGCCATTCATGATTCATCAAAAGATGGATCTTAATGACCCCTGAAATGTTCTTCAGTTCTATCATTAAGTCAAATTCTCAATTTATCCAGTAGTTGGGATTCAGACCAAACACATACAAAATGAATTCCCATCAACCAAGTTTAGGTCTGGTAGGAATTAGCATCTACATTATAAGCATTGTTGGTGACCATAGTAGACAATATACCTTCTTAGTATGAGCATGTTAGCATTGTCATTGTTAACCTGTTAGCATGCTGATGTTAGCATTGAGATGAAAGCACCACTGTGCCTTTAAGAGCAGCCTCACTGAGCCACTCGTGGTCATCGACTCTCGTTAACACAATGCGAGCTACTATACACAGAAATAAAAGGTGACAATGAAACTGATGCTACCTCTCACGTTTCCAGAAGAAGGGATGACTCAAACATTCTTTCACTGTGGGTCTGCTGTCTTGTTCTTTACTGATCATCCACTCGATGAGGTCCTTTGCCACCAAATCTTCAACATGGTCCAACTTGTACAAACCTTGATGAATGTTGTACTCACATTCAAAGGTGTCGCCAAAAGGATGTTTTCCTCCTGAGAGGATGTAATAAATGAGCATCCCTGCCACCTTGAGAATTAAGAGAACAGTTTTGCAATATATGAAGTATTTTCTCCAAGTCATCAATTGAGTTTACATAGCAGTAAAACTGACCTGTATATCAGTGCTCCGCTTGTATCGTATGTCAGTTTCTCCTGTTAAAGTCTCCCTGGCCATCCAGCATTTAGTTCCTGCTCTGCCTGTGGGACAAGTTGTTTGTCCTGTGGATAACTGTCTACTGATGCCAAAATCAGCTAATCTCGCCCTCCTGGTAACATCTGCAGGACAAATCAAAGAAGACAAACTGTGACATTAAAATCTTTTTTCATACATATAAATTCAAATGTTGTTGTTATTTTAATATTTTAAACTTTCCTTACCAATCAAAACATTCTGTGGTTTGAGATCACGCTGGAGAATTGGAGGATTTTGACAATTAAGCACTTTTAAACTCTCCAGAACCTGATAGACAAGTTTCTCTTTCAGCAGACCACCATCATTGTTTCTGATGCATTCTTCCAGGGTGTATTCACAAAGCTGAAGACCAAGATATCCAAAGTCCTCATCCTCTGCAAAGTCAACGTATCGTACAATAGATTGATGATCAAGTCCTGGAAGTCGTAAAAATCCCTCTTCATTCCTCAGCGTTTTATAGTGGCTTTTTTTCATTCTCTTAATAGCAACCTTAGTGCCATCATCTCTCAGCCCCAAGAAGACTTCAGTACCATCACTGCCCTCTGCTATTCGGAACTCTTCATCTTTCACATAAATCATGCTCCCAATTCTGGTTACTCTGCTTCTATCAGTGCTAACCAGATTCTCTAATTTTTCTCTCCACCTCTTGCTGATTTGTAGCCATGTGTGTGTATCTGATGACACAGTGGTGTTGGAGTGGAGTGGCTGAACATTTGAAGTTGACTCCACAACAGGAACTGATGTTGGATCAGTTGCATCACTCAAATACTTGTCATTTGGGTCTTCTTCCCTGTTTGATTTTTCCTTCTCCTTCTTTTTCTTCTTCTTCTTTTTCCTCGGCCCAGGTGAGGCTATACAGTCCTCACATTCCACATTTGGTTTGCTGAAGTGATTTTTCAGTCTTCTGAGAACTTCTTTCAGCTTGTCATTGTTGCTCATTTCTGCAGACAGCAGTATGTCCTCAGGCACTGCAGTTATCCCCACTGATGTAAAGATGTCACCCACATGTTCAACTGAAAGTAAGTTTGCAATGACACCATATGTGAAGACTCTGATGTCTGAGGAGTGATGGTCCTTTACAAAAGGAGCAACTGCTTTGCACAATTTCTTGACAAACTTCAGATCCCAGTTATCTGTGCCTTTTGTTTTCTGTGTTATCACATACAGTGTTTGCAGAACAGGTCCACATACATCATGTTTCATTCCTAAGAAAAGCCTGTACAGTAGCTGGGGGACTAAAGCTTGTGCTTGCTCATTTGGTATTTCCTCCACATTACACAGAACTGCATATAAAGTAAGAGTTGCCTGATGTACATGCTCCTGGAGAATGTTTGGAAAACGTCTGACTGCTCCTTTAATGTAGGTGTTCAGATTTCCAGTGTCCTTCAGCCATTTGATACTTCCCTGGCAGTATTTCTCTTCACCTGACCCAGTTACATTAAAATGTGTTTCAGTCATGGTCAGATGGGTCTGGGGGTCCTCCAACAGCATATGACTGTCAAACTTTTTGAACACTTGTTCAGGTGTTTTACTTTGCACAGCAATTGAAGCATCTAGGAAATATCTGATTTCAGAGCAGAATTGATCTCCTTTCAATGTGAGCTTTTGAATCATCTGACTCAATTTTTCATTGTGAATATCATGATTGGGATCAATGCCAGATACAAATTTTACCAGTGCACCAGCAGAGATGAGCACTTTCACAACATCCTCTCTGTCATAGATGGCAGCAGCTTGCAGTGGTGTGTATGGCTGTAGATTACATCCATGTGGATTAGCTCTTGCTTCAAGCAGTTTCTCCACAAAATCAACCGGTGCTTGGTATAGTGAGACATAATGCAGAGCTGTCAAGTCTTGCTCTGAAATACTGTTTGGTTTTGCACCCTGGTGCAAAAGGAAAGTAAAAATATCCCTGTTGTGAGTTACAACAGCAGCAGTCAGTGGGGTTATGAGGTCATTCCACTCTGTGCATGAGTAAATGCCATTAATGTTGTTCTCCTTTAGTAATCTTTTTAGCTTCTTGAGGTCATTGTCAATTACACACTGTATTATAGGATGTGTTCCTTGATGATGTCACTTGTAGCTGTGTGACGATATTCATTTCTTTTCTTCAGCCTAAATGTGAAAAAGAAAAGGGTATAATATCAATGTTAAAAAGACATATACATTCCTTTGAGACATTCAAATCATTTCTACAACTTGAAAACTCATCTACCTACTACACTTGTCATGTCTCATCACAAGACATTCCCTGTAACTACATATTCGTACATAAGTAGTATAGAAGTGATTCAAAATCATTTCTACACCTTGTAAACTCATCTAACTACTACACTTGTCCTAACTATTAGACTTGCTGACAGCATTAACTACACAGAGTGCCACACCTTTCCTTCAACTGACATTTAGAATTTAAACCTTCTCCTTCAGGTCTGAAACAGGAATTAAACTTTGAATAAGCAGAGCTGTGGAATTTCCATGAATAGACTTTGGTGGTCGTCGGTACAAGGTGAATTAAAGCTGCAAGCAGCGATGAACGGGCCCCCGCAGTCCATGAGCACCGCGGCATGCTGCCGTCGGGGTGTGCCGCGAAGATGTATTCAGGGCAACACCCTCTACATGTTTCAGCAATTTGGAGTAGATGGCAAATTGTATGTGGAAGTTATAATGAGTTGATGGTTTTATGGCGAAGCATCAAAATCGACCACACCACCACAGCCACCATGTGTGATGTAGGTGAAAGCTTTGAAAAAGTTTCGTCCAGGGTGCTACTTGCAAAGTTTCGTTCAAATCAGTCAAATGGCCTAAGAGGAGTTGGAAAAAGTAAGTTTTTCGTTCTTTCACAGAGCCTCAGTGGCTCAAGGGGAAGTAGTCACCTGGGTTTCAAGTCATTCGGACAGACAATGTGAAGATATGCAACACTTTGTGTTTTGAGCAAAATGTACAGGAAGTTGTTATTTAATAACTTGAGTATTGTTTGGAATATGAAAATTCTTTTAATAACTTTTTTTCTGCGCCTGGTGATTATACAAATGCGTACCGAATTTCGGTCATGTATGTGCATGTAGGAGGCGGGGCTTGGATTGTTATTATTCCAGGGGCGCTATAGAGTCCTCAGGTAATGCCTTTCGTTTACATTCAGCTATCGTCAGAAGGGCGTTGGCAATGATTCTACCAAGTTTCGTCTTAATCCGACCAAGATATAAAATATTTCAATTTATTGGACAGATCATTGTGTCATTTTGAGCAAAATGTACAGGAAGTTGTTATTTAGTAACTTCAGTATTGTTTGGAATATGATTTTTTTATATGTATATATATATATACACACTTTTTCGTCAGGAGTGCCCACAGATGCTGTGTGCAAAGTTTCCTGCAAATCGGTGAAATTGCCTGGGAGGAGTTCGAAAAAGTAGGTTTGCGTCATTTCCCAAATTTGCGGGGAAAAAACGGAAATGGGCGTGGCCTATGTCACGAGATTCAGCACAATCAGTTAATGCGTGGATATAAGATTTTTAACTGTGCAACAAAGTATATGAGTTATAAGCCAAAATTCACTTTCCTTGATTATAGCGCCACTTAGTGGTGGAAACTGAAGACGACATGGGCGAGCGGTCATAATAAGCTATAAATGCAGTGCATGTCCAAGCCCTTCAATAAAAATAATCGAAAATATTAATCTGGCAGTGTGTTCAATTATACAATACCTTAGTTCTACTGTTTTGGTCTTAAATCCGTGCCTAATCTGTCCCGTTTTGCTTGCGAAAAGCTGGAAAGCTGACAGCTTGTTTCGCGCATGCGCACTGTGACACTGAGTAGTACAGTTACTGCTAGAGGCTGTGTTTACTGTAGATGAGCATTTTGAATGGCAAAAAAGCTGTCAATGAAGCAGCTTATCTGCCACCGCGCATGCGCAAAACTGACTTGTTTGAATTGTTCAGCGGGAAACTGTCAGTGGTTCATTTCATCGTGTAGCCTGGGTCAAAATGAGTGAAAATATTAATTCTATTCAGTCTTTGCGCCAGAGTCCTGCACGGGTTCGGGTACCCGCGGGTACCCGACGGGTGACCCGCACAATTTGGATGAAACGGGTGAAAAATAATGTCCTGTGTCAGACACGGGTGCGGATCAGGTCGGACGCCTAGAGAGCGCGGGTCGGGTTTTGCGATTGTCATTTTCATGGCGTCAGGTGCAAAAAAAAAAAAAAAATCATTAGCAACACTTCTACAAAAATATGCCTGCATTTCAAAATGATAAGCATGTACCGTTTTTTCGATGAAAATTATGTGGAAAAAGTGGGGTCGTGACGGTCGTCTTATAATCGGGGTCTAACCGTTGACACATGCTGATAGTTGTCTGGGTCGCTACACGACCGCAACAGCAGAGGGCGCCAGCTTATTGTAGAGACGTCACTGACACTGTGGCTGGGGTTATCTGTCAATCACAGCGGAGAAGAAGTGACAGGAGATGAAAAATGGAGAGACGCGGTGATTTTACGGAGCAAATGGATCAAAAGTGGGGCAAGTTAACAGACATCTGAGGCGGAGCTATGATGCTAATTTTAAGATAATGGTGATCAATGCAGCGGAGGCGCCAAACAACTGTCAGCCAGCCAAGAAATATGGAGTTACGGAGTGTAACGTCCGAAGATGGCGGGTCCAAAAAGATCGTCTGAAAACGCTAACAGTAAGAGAAAAGCTTATCGTGGTCCTCTAAGCGGCCGCTTCCAAGAGATTGACAGGAGGGTATGTGAGTTTGTTATTGAGAAACTAATTTTGGTTATCAGAGTTATTTTCTGAAGATTAGTCTTGAAAAGAGGGGTCGTGTTATAATCAGGGTCGTCCTATATTCGGGTCAATACGGTATATTTCATATGAGCTCATTCATGCGTGCTTGCGCCCTCCCAGAACTCCCATTCCCCACGCTGGCTTACTTTCATTTTTAAAAATTGCGTAAGTCTAATTTTGCTTCGGGTGTGGGACGGGCGTCGGTATCAATTTATAGCGGGTCAGCTAGGGTGCGGAATGTAATTTGTGCTACTGTCGGGAAACGGGTCGGATGCGGTTTTAAGTACGACGGGTACGGGCGGGTGCAGGTTTGCAAAATAAGACCCGTGCAGGACTCTGCTTTGCGTTCAGTGCCGTTTTCGCGGAGAACTTTTGAGGAAAAGAAAACTATAATTTCAAGTGGTAGGCCTACTCCTGAAGTAAATATAACAAAAACTGCAAATAATTTCGTCCGTCACTTTCAAGCCAGCACGTATGAGAGACAAATGGCTAGCTGGCTGTCCACAGGTTAGCAAACTGTTCTGTTGGCCCTGTCTCCTTTTTTCCACGGAACACACAGTCTGGACCACGACAGGTTATGGTGATTTAAACAACCTTCACACTGCTATGAGCAAGCATGAGCGTGCATATTCGCACATCCTTTGTATGGTAAAACTGCAGACATTTGGAAACACACGGATTGATCATCAGCTGAATGAGGGACTGCGACTGGCCACAGAGCAGCACAACGCGCGGGTAAAAAAGAACCGGGACGTGTTGAAGAGGCTTGTGGACATCGTTGTCTACCTTGGAGCACAGGAACAGGCATTTCGAGGGCACACAGAAAGGGAAGGATCAGACAACCGCGGTAACTACATTGAACTTGTCAATCTACTCCGAAAATATGATGAGAGGCTTGCCCATCATTTGGAGACATGTACTGTGTTCTCGGGCATGTCAAGCCACATTCAGAATGATTTGATTGAAGCTGTGGCTAGTGTGGTGTTAAATGAGATAAAATCCAAAATCAAAGATGCAAGCTTTGTAGCTATACTACTTGATGAGACAACTGATGTGTCCAACTTCGCCCAGCTTTCTACTGTCTGGAGATATGTCACTAAAGAGGGAGAAGTGGAAGAGAGATTTGTGGGCTTTTCTGATGTCAGCGCTGACAGAACAGCCAAGGCCCTAGCAGAGCATGTTTTTGCCGCTGTTGATGAAATGCAATGCGGTGTCAAACTTGTCGGTCAAACATATGACGGAGCCGCAGTGATGTCTGGCCACCTAAATGGCCTGCAGGCCAAGGTTAGGGACCGTTACCCGTCCTGCTGTTTCGTGCATTGCATTGCCCACACTCTTAACTTGGTGCTGTCACAAGCGTGCAACACTATCAAAGACTGCAAGGTTTTCTTTTCAACTTTAAATGGCCTGGCGTCATTTTTTGTTACCTCTACAAAGCGCACCAAGGCTCTTGATGACATTGTGCAGAGGCGATTCCCCCGAGCTGCCCCAACTAGGTGGAACTACACGTCTAGGTTAGTAAACACAGCAAAAGAAAACCACGAAGCACTAATTGAACTGTTCAATGAAATCAGGAACAATGCGTTGGACTGGGACGAGAGGTCCATTCTTTCAGCAGGGGGCTTTCTGCAATATTTAAACGACCCCAAAGTCGTATTTCTCCTGCAGCTTTTTTCAGATGTTTTTTCACACACAGATGTACTTTTCAACATCCTGCAAACCAAAGGCTTTGACATTGGCTATTGTGTGAGTCAAATGAAGAGAACGGCAGAACAGTTGCAAAGACAGAGAGGGGATTCTGAACATGTTTTTGCTCTGGTCCCAGAACCTGAGAACCCAGCAAAGAGGTGCAGAGGGGCAGGCGACAGAAAAACGGAATATAAAGAACTTTATTTCAAAGTGCTGGACACAATTGATTCCCAAATGCAACATCGTCTTTCATCTTTGGAGAAGATGACATTTCTGGGTCTCCTGGACTTCCCCAGATTCCATCAGTATGAGCAGGCATTTCCAGAGAGTGCATTTGACTCTCTCAAATACACTTATGGACAGTTTTTTGATGATGTGCTTTTGCGCAGTGAGCTGAAAGTGTTGTATGTGTCTCCTGATCTGAAAAAACAAAACGTCTCGGAATTAACCAGTTTCATGCGCTCAAATGGCCTGTGTGATGCCATGCCCCAACTCTACAAACTGTGTGAATTGTTCCTCACTCTGCCATCCACCACTGCCTCGGTAGAAAGAACATTCTCTGGACTAAAACGGATCAAGACGTATCAGCGCAACGCCATGGGCCAGCAGAGATTGTCCGGCCTTGCCATGATGTCTATAGAACGGAGGATGCTTCAGAAAATCAAGTCGGATGAAAGCTTCTATGACAAAGTCATCGCGGAGTTTACCAAGAAGGCCCGTAGGATGGAATTCATCTATAAATAAGGTAGGACATTTATTGAGTGCGTTTGTACTGTAACTGGCATTGTCAAAATTCATTCATTAGCCTATATGATTTTGCTAGTTCATTGTTTTTTTATTGGAAAATGTGTCACCGTCTTCATTAATTAGGCCTATATAATTTGCTGTACTGTCCGTGGTACTGAAATCCTCACTCGCTGCCGCTGCGCTGAGATGCTTTTCCTCTCTTTTCTTCGCTCCGCTTGAGCACGGCTGAACCTGGCTTGAGGCCACTTCATGGGCGAATGCCAGTTCCGAATACTGTAAATTCCAACATGTTGTTGGTAACTTTGTAGGCATGTGATTGACCACGCTGGTTACATTGTGTGGGCGCATCAAGCGTCATGTCAGTGCTGTATATTTCTGCTTTCATTTAGCCTACATACACTGTAAATTCCAACACATTGTTGTTAGTAACATGGGGCAAGTGTGAGTGTGAGAGTGTCAAAATTGAGTTGATATAGTAGTTAAAAACCACATTATATTTTTTATTAATAAATAAATACCCCCCTTACGGGCGCACATGGTATTGACACTTCAGCATGACCACAGTAAAAGGTCACCGCTCGCCACTGGAAGACGATAATAGATTATGAAATATTCATAATCTATTGAGACCTGCTAGGGCCCTCAATATTGTGTGTTCATGTAAACATTCCTTCTGATGACATCAAATAAACTCAAGAAATTCGGTAAAGTTGCAAAATCACTGCACACATCAATGGTCTCCTGCTGCGGATCAGATCTGTGATGTGGGCAGTGATTTTGGTGACACTACACTGAATAATATTGAAGTTATTGAATATTTTTTGTGGCATCTCTTTTCGGTGTTGCACTTTGTAGACGGTCCCTGCGCCCTCGTCTCACACACGGCTGACCATACAGACCAGAGTTAATGTCCAGCTGTTTTGATGAAAATACGGTTGTAGCTCGTTGTCTACCTTACTACTGTAGGAAACAGTCGTCGTTTGTGTTTTAACAATGTTTCGATTATGAGTTATTGATCCAGGAAGTTCGAATCTGTGAATATATTTCCAACTTTACCGAAGTTCCACAAGAGTGGAAACTGAAGGAGAGTAGGTCTCCATGACTGTGCTTCTTTAAGTGAGAACACTGATTATTTTACAATATAATTTGAAGGTAAATGTTAAGAGAAATGTAGAAAAATGAACTTACAAAGTAAGGTGTCCACTGTAGTATGAATCCTATCGATCAACACTTTAAATGCTGCTTTCTCTGTGTGTCTTCCCGCTTCTCACTCTGTCCCGGGAATGAAGAAACCCGCCAGTCGACAGGTTGGCAGTCTTCTTCTTCTTCTTGATGTTTCATGGCGGTTCACAAACAACTTTTTGTTGCATTACCGCCACCTACTGGCATGGAGTGTGGATCGGGACTTTATGCAATCTATTAATAAAAAGATAAATAAAGACACACACACACACAAAAAAAAAAATATAATGAACAACATTATATTCGCTCAATCAATTTTGTTCTCTTTAGATACTGAAACAAAAAGGGATAACACTTCTTTCCAGACTCCTCCTTGAACCGGCACCTTATCGTGGTGGAGGGGTTTGAGCACCCGAATGATCCTAGGAGCTATGTTGTCCGGGGCTTAATGCCCCTGGTAGGGTCTCCCAAGGCAAACAGGTCCTAGGTGACAGGTCAGACTAAGATCTGTTCACTCGCCCCTGATGACAGAAAGAACAACGAGGACGTGCACATCGCCCGGATCGGCGTCACCGGGGCCCCACCCTGGAGCCAGGCCTGGGGTTTGGGCTCGCAGGCGAGCGCCTGGTGGCTGGGTCTGTGCCCACGGGACCCGGCCGGGCGCAGCCCGAACGAGCAACGTGGGCCCGCCCTCCCGTGGGCTCACCACTCGCTGGAGGGTTCAGAAGGGGCCGGTGCAGTGGGATATGGGTGGCAGTCGTGGGCGGGGGCCCCGGCGGCCCAATCCCCGGATGGTGACTCTAGCCATGGGGACATGGAATGTCACCTCGCTGGGGGGGAAAGAGCCTGAGCTGGTGCGGGAGGTCGAGCGGTACCGGCTAGAAATAGTCGGGCTCACCTCCACGCACAGTCTGGGCTCTGGAAGCCAACTCCTTGAGAGAGGCTGGACTCTCTTCTACTCTGGAGTTGCCCGCGGTGAGAGGCGGCGAGCTGGTGTGGGCTTGCTTATAGCCCCCCAGCTCAGCCGCCATGTGTTGGAGTTCTCCCCGGTAAACGAGAGGGTCGTTTCCCTGCGCCTTCGGGTCAGGGATAGGACTCTCACCGTTGTCTCGGCTTATGGGCCGAACAGCGGTGCAGAGTACCCGGCCTTCTTGGAGTCCCTGGGAGGGGTACTGGAGAGTGCTCCAACCGGGGACTCCGTCGTTCTACTGGGGGACTTCAACGCCCACGTGGGCAGCGACAGTGTTACCTGGAGGGGTGTGATTGGGAGGAACGGCCTCCCCGATCTGAACCCGAGTGGTGTTTTGTTACTGGACTTCTGTGCTAGTCACAGTTTGTCCATAACGAACACCATGTTCAAGCATAAGGGTGTCCATATGCGCACGTGGCACCAGGACACCCTAGGCCGGAGATCAATGATCGACTTTGTGGTCGTGTCATCTGACCTCCGGCCGTATGTCTTGGACACTCGGGTGAAGAGAGGGGCTGAGCTGTCAACTGATCACCACCTGGTGGTGAGTTGGATCCGCTGGCGGGGGAGGAAGCCGGACAGACCTGGCAGACCCAAACGTATCGTGAGGGTCTGCTGGGAACGTCTAGCAGAACCCTCTGCCAGGGAGATCTTTAACTCCCACCTCCGGGAGAGCTTTAAACAGATCCCGAGGGAGGCTGGGGACATTGAGTTCGAATGGACCATGTTCTCCACCTCCATTGTTGACGCGGCTGTCCGGAGCTGTGGCCGTAAGGTCTCCGGTGCCTGTCGCGGCGGCAATCCCCGAACCCGGTGGTGGACCCCGGAAGTAAGTGTTGCTGTCAAGCTGAAGAAGGAGTCCTACCGAGCCTGGCTGGCCCAGGGGACTCCTGAGGCAGCTGACGGGTACCGGCAGGCCAAGCGTGCGGCAGCACGGGCAGTCTCGGAAGCAAAAACTCGGGTCTGGGAAGAGTTCGGGGAGGCCATGGAGGAGGATTACCGGTCGGCCTCGAAGAAATTCTGGCAAACCATCCGGCGCCTCAGGAGGGGGAAGCAGTCCTCCACCAACACTGTTTACAGTGGAGGTGGGGAGCTGTTGACCTCGACTGGGGATATCGTCGGGCGGTAGAGGGAATACTTCGAGGATCTCCTCAATCCCACTGACACGCCTTCCATAGAGGAAGCAGAGGCTGGGGACTCAGAGGTTGACCCATCCATCACCCAAGCCGAAGTCACTGAGGTAGTTCGGAAGCTCCTCAGTGGCAAAGCACCGGGGGTGGATGAGATCCGCCCTGAGTACCTCAAGTCTCTGGATGTTGTGGGGCTGTCTTGGCTGACACGTCTCTGCAGCGTCGCGTGGCAGTCGGGGACAGTGCCTCTGGACTGGCAGACCGGGGTGGTGGTCCCCCTATTTAAAAAGGGGGACCGGAGGGTGTGTTCCAACTATCGGGGGATCACACTCCTCAGCCTCCCTGGGAAAGTCTATTCCAGGGTACTGGAGAGGAGAATTCGGCCGATAGTCGAACCTCGGATTCAGGAGGAACAATGCGGTTTTCGTCCTGGCCGTGGAACACTGGACCAGCTTTATACCCTCCGCAGGGTGCTCGAGGGTTCATGGGAGTTTGCCCAACCAGTCCACATGTGTTTTGTGGACTTGGAGAAGGCATTCGACCGTGTCCCTCGTGGCATTCTGTGGGAGGTGCTCCGGGTGTACGGGGTCGGAGGCCCTCTGTTAAGGGCTGTACTATCCCTGTACGACCGGAGCAGGAGCTTGGTTTGCATTGCCGGCAGTAAGTCAGACCTGTTCCCAGTGCATGTTGGACTCCGGCAGGGCTGCCCTTTGTCACCGGTTCTGTTCATTATTTTTATGGACAGAATTTCTAGGCGCAGCCACGGGCTGGAGGGGATCTGGTTCGGGAGCCACTGGATCTCATCTCTGCTTTTCGCAGATGATGTGGTCTTGTTGGCTCCTTCGAGCCAGGACCTCCAGCATGTCCTGGGGCGGTTTGCAGCCGAGTGTGAAGCGGCTGGGATGAGAATCAGCACCTCCAAATCCGAGGCCATGGTTCTCGACCGGAAAAAGGTGGCTTGCTCCCTCCAGGTGGGAGGAGAGTTCCTGCCTCAAGTGGAGGAGTTTAAGTATCTTGGGGTCTTGTTCACGAGTGAGGGAAGGATGGAGCGTGAGATTGACAGGCGGATCGGTGCAGCGGCCGCAGTAATGCGGTCGTTGTATCGGTCTGTCGTGGTAAAGAGAGAGCTGAGCAGAAAGGCGAAGCTCTCGATTTACCAGTCAATCTACGTTCCGACCCTCACCTATGGCCATGAACTTTGGGTCATGACCGAAAGAATAAGATCCCGGATACAAGCGGCCGAAATGAGTTTCCTCCGCAGGGTGGCAGGGCGCTCCCTTAGAGATAGGGTGAAGAGCTCTGTCACCCGGGAGGAGCTCGGAGTAGAGCCGCTGCTCCTCCACATCGAGAGGAGCCAGCTGAGGTGGCTCGGGCATCTGTTTCGGATGCCCCCGGGACGCCTCCCTCGGGAGGTGTTCCTGGCATGTCCCGCCGGGAGGAGACCCCGGGGAAGACCCAGGACACGCTGGTGTGACTATGTCACTCAGCTGGCCTGGGAACGCCTTGGGATCCTCCCGGAAGAGCTGGAGGCAGTGTCCGGGGAGAGGGAAGTCTGGGTGTCCCTGCTCAGGCAGCTGCCCCCGCGACCCGGCCCCGGATAAGCGGACGATAATGGATGGATGGATGGATGGACTTCTTTCCAGAACTTCTCTGTAAAAGATCCCGTAAATCATAATTCATCTTCATTTCTTTGAGATTCAGAATCAGTTCCTTTCTCTCAGTTTTTGACAATAAAGCATAACATGCTCTAAAGTGTGTTCTTGCTGACAAAACTCACATCTTCCTGAACTGTGTTTTAAATAATCTACTGTTTAATCGTGTATGACCAAAGTGTAACCTGGATATTATTGTTGCTCTCTCCGGGTTCTCCCCGTGATTCTCATCATGCCTACTTTTCTTTGAATTCTGTATAACCATCTTCCTTTTCACTCTTCTTCCTATTGCTTTTGCCACCATTCTTCCAATTTATACTTGATTGTAGTTTTTATTTCCGATTTACTAAAAGGAACTTCGATATCAGTATGATTCCTTTTTGTAGCTTCCTTTGCACATTTGTCAGCTAATTAATTTTCTTTTATTCCTGTCATGACTGTAGATCTGTTTGTTGTGTTCTTGTCTAGTTTTGTCTTGTGGTTTCTTGTATTTGATTTCCGTGTCTTTGTATCTTGTCTTGTGTCCTGTTTTTCCCATGCCCTCATGTGTCCTTTAAGTTCTCCTGTGTTCCTATGTTCCCTCTGGCTCCCTCTGTCTATTGCTTTGTTCCCTTCATGTTCTCATGTGCTCCTCCCCTTCATTATCTCACCTGTCGGTCCACCTCACCTGTTCCTCGTCTTGTCACCAGTGTCTGTGTATTTAGTCTCTGTGTTCCCCTCACTCCTTGTCTGGTCATTGTTTGTTCTTGTCAGCCCCTGTTTACGTCCATGCTCTCGTCCATGTTCTTCAAGTCCCGTTATGGTAGGTTTTGGTTTTGAGTTTTCCATGTTTGATTTGAACTTTGCCTTTTTCTTTGTACTTTGTCTTGCCTTTTAGTTGTTACTTTGCCTTGCTGTTTTTGGATGCTACTTTGCCTCTTGCCCCCGTTTTGTCTGCTTCTGTTTTTTGTGTTCAGCTTTAAAATAAAGCTCGCTTTTTGTTTCCCCATATCCTTGCCTCTCGTGTAACTGCATTTGGGTCCACCTTCCCTCTATCCATAGTCTTCCCTTTAACCCAACCCTGACAGAATGACCAGACCTTATAAAATGGACCCAGCAGTTAATGGCCTAGAGATTATTCGCTGGTACCAGGACTTTATGACCAACCCTGCTAGCAGGGCTCGTCAAATTGCTGCTAGCAACCTTTTTTTTCAAGCCACAGCAAAGCTACCAACCGAAACCCTCGCCACAGTCACAGCCACAGCCAAGCTACCAGCCCCAGCCCATGCCGTAGCCGCAGCTTGGCTACCAGCCCAGGCCTCAGTCTCAACCACAGTGTCTGCCAATCCTGATATGTCCCCTTTCTGGGGAACCTGGCTGGCCTACAAGGCCCCACCGAGAAAGCGACGAGCCCGTCCACGTCCTGGCTCCCTGAAGTCAGGCTCTGGGGCCCCAGCCCAAACTCATGCCTCAGCTCCGGCGTCAGACCATGCCTCAGCTCCGGCGTCAGACCATGCCTCAGCTCCGGCCACAGACCATGCCTCAGCTCCAGCCACAGACCACGCCTCAGCCACAGCACAGCTACCAGCCCATGCCTCAGCTCGATTCCCAGCTCCTATGTTGGCTGCCCTGCCGATGCCAGCTGGGTCATCCCCTTTGACGGCATGGCTGACAACGGTTCCAGCTGGCCCTCAGTCGGCGGCCCGGTCGACACCTGCCAGTGGCCCTTCAGTCGGCGGCCCGGTCAACACCTGCCAGTGGCCCTTCAGTCGGCGGCCCGGTCGACACCTGCCAGTGGCCCTCAGTCGGCGGCCCGGTCGACACCTGCCAGTGGCCTTCAGTCGGCGGCCCGGTCGACACCTGCCAGTGGCCTTCAGTCGGCGGCCCTAACAGCGCCTGTTCCTGCTCCTCGGTCGGAGGACCGGCCGAGGCCTGTTCCAGCTCCTCGGTTGGAGGCCCGGCCAAGGCCCACGCAAAGTCCAGACCCTGCAATTCGGTCGGAGGACTGGCCGAGGCCTGTCCCTGCTCAGCCTGTTCCTGCTCCTCGGTCGGAGGCCCGGCCGAGTCCCACGCCTAGTCCTGCTCTTGCTCCCCGGCCGGAGGCCCGGCCGAGTCCCACGCCATGTCCAGTGCCTGCCCCTCGGTCGGAGGCCCGGCCGAGTCCCTACCAAGTTCTGTGTCTGCCCCTCGGTCGGAGGCCCGGCCAAGGTCATCTGCTGCCAGCGACCCTTCATTGGCTCACAGGCCACCAGCTCCCTGCGAACCTCTGTTGTCCCAGCCCACGCCTTCGCCGCCGGCCTCCAGTAGGTGCCAGCCCACGCCTTCGTCGCCGGCCTCCAGAACGCCTTCGCCTTTGTCTTCGTCGCCGGCCTCCAGAACGCCTACGTCTTCGTCTTCGTCTTCGTCCCCGGCCTCTAGTGGGTCCCAGTCCATGTCCCCGGCCTCTAGTGGGTCCCAGTCCATGTCCCCGGCCTCTAGTGGGTCCCAGTCCATGTCCCCGGCCACTAGGGGGCCCCAGCCCACGTCCCCGGCCTCCAGTGGGTTCCAGTCCTCGCCTCCACCCTCCTGTTTGTTTGGACCTTGGCCCCCCTCCACCCTCCCGACTTCACTTTGACTCTGGCCATCCTCCAGACCCCCTCCACCCTCCCAGCCTCACTTGGACTTGTGTTTGAGGGACATCTTGGAGCTGTCCCTTGAGGGGGGGTACTGTCATGACTGTAGATCTGTTTGTTGTGTTCTTGTCTAGTTTTGTCTTGTGGTTTCTTGTATTTGATTTCCGTGTCTTTGTATCTTGTCTTGTGTCCTGTTTTTCCCATGCCCTCATGTGTCCTTTAAGTTCTCCTGCGTTCCTATGTTCCCTCTGGCTCCCTCTGTCTATTGCTTTGTTCCCTTCATGTTCTCATGTGCTCCTCCCCTTCATTATCTCACCTGTCGGTCCACCTCACCTGTTCCTCGTCTTGTCACCAGTGTCTGTGTATTTAGTCTCTGTGTTCCCCTCACTCCTTGTCTGGTCGTTTGTTTGTTCTTGTCAGCCCCTGTTTACGTCCATGCTCTCGTCCATGTTCTTCAAGTCCCGTTATGGTAGGTTTTGGTTTTGAGTTTTCTATGTTTGATTTGAGCTTTGCCTTTTTCTTTGTACTTTGTCTTGCATTTTGGTTGTTACTTTGCCTTGCTGTTTTTGGTTGCTACTTTGCCTCTTGCCCCCGTTTTGTCTGCTTCTGTTTTTTGTGTTCAGCTTTAAAATAAAGCTCGCTTTTTGTTTCCCCATATCCTTGCCTCTCGTGTAACTGCATTTGGGTCCACCTTCCCTCTATCCATACTCTTCCCTTTAACCCAACCCTGACAGATTCCTATATGTGCTGGTATCCATACTAGTATTATATTTAGTCCCATCATTTGAATTCTATATAATGTTTGCTGCATCTCTATTAAAACATCTGGTCTGCTGCCTGACTTGTTATTTTTTAAGCTGATTAATGAAGAACTTGAGTCAGAGCATATTACTGTTCTCAACGGTCCTCAACCCATTGTAATGATAACAAAATTACCATCATGTCACCAGTAAACACTGACAATCCATCACTGATACACTTACACATCTTAATGTTGAAATCTGGAACCATAAATGAAATACCAATTTTGTTACCTGAGTTCTTTGAAGCATCTGTATAAATTTGAACACAACTATAATAGTTATTTTCTATATATGTTTTTATTACTTGTTGGTGTAAAATGAACTCCTTATCTTTGTTCTTTTTGTCAAGCAGTGTGAGATCTACAATAGGATCAGGAAGTATCATGATGTATTACTGAGGGTGGTACCGTTGGACAAATATTTATTTCATTTACTTCTAGTTCTTTTGCTTTCTGCTCAACTGTCCATCCAAAACTTTGTGTTTCTCTTCTCTCCTTTTCCCAACATTGTTCAGTATATCTTGTGTTGGATAATCTTCATGATGACCTTTTAAATTAACTCAGTAATTCAATGATAACTGTACTCTCCTTATCTCCAGTGGCATTTCTCCCATTTCCACTTGTAGTGCTGATGTTGGGGTTGTTCTAATAGCACCTGAGTATATTCTCAAAGCCTGATATTGGATATTGTCTAACCTTTTTTTAGAGATGTGTTTGCTGCAGATCCAAACGCTACACAGCCATAATCTAATACTGATCTGATTAATCCTATATAAATGGTTTTCAGTGATGTTCTCTCAGCTTCCCCATTCATTCATTGTACCATTTCCATCATTGAGTCATACTAGGTTTTTAGTTTCCATTACTTCTTCAATCAACTCTCCATTCACATCATTATAGCTATCCTATAATGTACTATGAGCATTAAAATCTCCACAACAAACATCTAAATTTGCAGTGGGTTGGGCCTCCACCTTTACAAGAAAAGAAAAGGTGTTCCTGAGTTTCAGTTCCATTTCTACAGAATGTACATTCATTTAAATCAATATTAAATATAAGGTGCACGAGTTCTCTGCATGTCTCTTGTCAGTTTGACATGTTGCTGTTTGACATTTGAATCATCATCATACAAATATTAGCTTTAAGATCCCAATGTCCTTTGGTAATGTGTCATTATATTGTGAGATTTCCCCGTCACAAAGTAATAAATGCTTCTTAGAGAGGAGAAGATGAACTGTGACTGATAGAGCCAGTGCTTTAATGCTAATGATCAATGAATGATAAAACACATCTTACAATCATACTTTTACACATTTATTTTGATACTCAGCTGACTAAATGTACAGTATATTTTGAGAGTAACATTCAATATGCTTAAAACAAAAATCATACAAAAGAATCTGCATATTCCATTAAGTTTTTTTTCTTTGCAAAAGAAAGTGTCTGTCAACAGGGCAGGAAGATGATCAGGTCACTCCTTCAAATACAGATTCTATTCAATTTATTGCAGTTTTAACACGATAAGAGCACAAAGCCTGTCACTGTCAAAATACAAGAGAGAAAGATAATAAAAGACAAATAGGGAAAAAAGCTCTAACCACTCTCGTAGTCTAAAGATCAACTTTATTATCAATGTGTTTTGGCTTGTTTTCTTTCATACAACACAATACAAAGACCATGTAAGAAAACTATCAATACAATATTAGTACTCTCTATATGACCACACATGCATCATCTGTCTGCAAAAACTCCACTAACATTTGGTTAAAATAAAGATTCCACTGTCCTTTGCAAGGAAAGTAAAATAATTCCCACATCACATTGTGATATTTCAGTGTTTATAAATGATGACACTGTATCATTCACTGGTGCTCAAAGAGGTTTTAGATGAAGCGCAGTCATCCCAGTTTGTTTGTCTTTGTAGGCTTGGTTATGGGTATCCATCTTATTGACCAACTTTGATGGAAACTGCAACACCTCAAATAATTATGTGTTGTTAATAACTGTCTTGTACTGCTGTTCTCAAACTGTGGTGGTATGTGAGCTCCCTCTAGTGGTACACACAGGAATCCAAGGAACATTTATAGAAAATAAAATACATCAAAAACGTTTAGGAACATATAATTCTTCATAAAATACAACATAACTGTGAATTAAAACAACTAAACTGAAGTCTAATTCCAAATAAGTTTTGTCTTTGCTGTAATAATTATTTTTTTTGTTTCAGTGTGCTGCATAGTCACATACATACGACATTCATGACTGCAGTAAATACCAAGCAACAACCTCGAGGGCTGAGAAATGAAGCCAATGCAGGAGGAACAAAAAATGCAGTCCCTCGAATGGCCACTTGAGGCTGGTTCCAAAAGTGAGTCAATCTCCACTGCATCTCTCTTTTTTCTTTCTGTCTACCTTACTCTCTCTTCCTGTTCACAGTTAGTAAGATCAAGTCATTCCCCAGAAATGAAGAGGAAGTTTCAGTGCACTACAAAAGTGCAGGGCAAAGATAATACAAGCTCCTTTAGAGAGGTTAGTCAAGTTAATGCTCTGTCTACACAATATTATGAATATTTTGTTTGCAACAAAGAAAGTATGGAGAGTAATTTATCCTGTGAGGGGAGACTTGATGTTCAATTAATGTTGCGCCATATTATAGCAGCCATAACCCAAACATAACATAAGGAAACATATCTTCCAATCATATTTTCATACATTAATTGTTGTACTCTTACTCATTGTGTATTTTGAGGGCAACATTCAGAGCAATTAAAACAAACTCAAGAAATAATCAAGATTTTGGAAAGTTCTTATATTTATTCAAGTTGTGAAAATACATATATATTTTTAATACTATTCAATTGATGAACAAGGTCCCTTCACCTTCTGAGTTTAATACATTTCTGCAAAAAGAACATTTTATTTTTTCAAAGCAAGCGCAAACATCCATTCAGATATTTGTGTGACTAACAGGAATTGTATTCTTTGTTTTATGTACATTTTGTAGGCTGTAAGTCAGAATTCAATGTTTTCAAACAACAGAACCAAACCTCTTTATTACTCTTGCAATCTTACTGAAATGGCAGTACATGTGAGAGACTATGGCAGAACGGGTAACGAGACAGGATAATCAAGAAAGTAAAATAACTCACATAATGTAGTTCAATGACGGAAAAATACACAAAATTGTAAAATGGTAGAAAAGTGAAAAGAACTATAATTTTGCAACCCACATGGTTGGGTGGTGCAAGTCTAACACAACATTGTGTTTTTTGTTCATATGACATGACTTTTATAATTTGTGAGATACAACTAAAATTGGGGCGGCTGTAGCTCAGTGGGTAGAGCTGAGGACTAGTGACCGGAAGGTCGCGGGTTCGAATCCCTGGCTCCCCAGGGCAGGACTGAGTTACAAGCTGAAGCATCCTTGAGCAACATGCTGAACCCCAACACTGCTCCTGATGTGCAGTTGGCACCTTCGTGGCAGCCACTGCCATCAGTAAGGGCCCTGCAATGAGCTGGCGACTCATCCAGGGAGTACCCTGGCCTTCGCTTATAGAGTCACTGGATTTGGCCCCAGTACCCCGGCTCCACCTTGAAAAAAGGTGGTATAAAAGCGGTAACATCACCCACGACCCGCATGGATAAAGCGGAAGAAAAACAAAACGAAACAACTAAAATCGTCAGCAAAATAAAAGACAAAGAGTTCCTGATTATAATGATTCTCATGTAAAACAATACAATCTTCAAAAAATACAACTTCTATACCATAACAAGTGAGGAGAAAGTCCTTTGAATTGTACTTTTATTTTATCTTTCTAATCTACTTACTGTTACTGTTACTTTTGTAAATAATACTACTTACTGTTACTGTTACTTTTGAAAATAGTTATTATGTAGAACACATATGCAAAACTTTACAGGCTTATTTCACAGGAAACATGTTGACATGTCACAGTAAGTAAAAGCACAGGAGTGAATAATAAAATGAATCATGACTGAATTCCATTTAGCTGCTTCAGTTTCAGGGTCCTGGTATTGTTCACGCTGGTTCACTGTCAGGTCTTATTGGGACACTTCAATACAAAAGAGACACCATTAATGTTATTCGTAACATTTCCTTTTAGGTCTCATGATATCAGGTGTGAAAAAGGCCTCTTGGACTATCTTTGTGCAGTGCTGCTGAAGCCTTGCTATGGGGTTGGATTGGGACACTACACCTAATGGTGTTCTTTGACACCAGAACTGGTTGTGCTTGGTTGAGACTCTTGTACTGGGACACCTGGGTGCTCCTCATTTATGGACAGCATTGTGAACCTTGTGGCGATGTCTTCTCTCTAAAACATTTCCTTCAGGGGTACCTCTGAATTCCAACCTTTGCTCTTGGCAAACTTGTAAACACATCCGAAGAGATCAGGAAACAGCTCCATCACTTTAACTTTCTCTGCATCTTTGGCACTGCAAAGTAAAAGGAGCCTTTCATTACAATGTATTGAAAACTAGCATATATGGGTGAATGACACCCATAACCAAAGCATCACATTGTGTGCTAGTAGACTTAATGACTCCTGCATTGTGTTTTGACTTTCAGTTGTCATGCATCTTCTACTATTGAACTGTTTGTGATAGTAAATATACTTCAAGGGAATGTAGTTGACGGATCAGAAAACTAATTTATCACGTTTGGCTACAAATAGTTTGTTAAATAACACAGAGTAAGATACTAGAAAAATACAATTAACAAATTAAGAAAGATTTAAAATCGTTTCCTCTGGCTGTACTGTTTAAATCATGCATACAGCACTGACAGGGCCATCAAAGATAAGGTCTGCATGAGAGATAACATGCTCAGTTTCTGGCAGTTGGCTTTAATAGCTGATTATCAAAGATATTAGATTTTTAACAAACTCCAAGTGCTGATTAGGGCTGCTGTCCACTGAAATATTTGTTTTCAAATAGCTTTGTCAAATGTACCCAAATGCAGTGCCATGTTATCCTTTTTGACCTCCTACATTTAACTAATATAATTGGCTTGTTTTTAGTTTGAAAACTGGTTTTCAGGTGAATATAGATGCAGAGCATCAGCAAGAAGTGGAATGTAATAGAACGCGAGGATATATGGTCTGAACATTAAAGAGGTCATATTATTTCTCTCTGCCTTTCCTTTATTGTGTTATGTAGCATTTTTGTGTCTGTGAAAGGTCTGCAAAGTAAAAAAGGGGTTATTATCAGGGTTATTATTAAATATATACACTCAGTCAGACAGCAGACATACAGTTGCTACTGCTGTAGCAGTGACATTTTAGATCACACTACCTTGTTTGGCATGACCCGCCCTTCTCTGCCTCTGATTGGCTACATCCTGCCTGTGAAGATATGCGCATGTGCAACTCTCACCAAAAATTGAACAGAGGCGAGATGTCTCACTCTGTAACTAAAACGGAGCATCCACGACACAGTGTGAAAAGGTATGTTAATAATAATTAATAATCAATGTGTTTTTTAATAATTAAAGTATGTAAACCTAATTTACTAGGACCTCCAAATAAAAATATGAACATAGAAATTAGCAGAATATGACCTCTTTAAGAATTACATGCCATAAAGATGTACTTTTAGCTGAGTTTCACTTACTAGTGCTCATGAAGGTTTCGGATGAAGCGCAGTAATCCCAGTATGTTGTCAGGGTAGGGTTTCTTCTTTCCATCCATCTTTTGGACTAACTCTGGTGGAAACTGTAACACCAAATACAATTAGTTTAGTTAGATAGGGAGGAATATAAAAGTTGAAGTTGTTATGTTGCAGTCACCTTCTTTTTCCACTCTCTGAAGGATCCATCCCTGGCGTATTGTTCTATTGAACTAATCAGTTCCGGGTCAGCATTTCGGCAGTTTGACGCCTCTTCCCTGTTGCCAGTCCTTCTCAAGTATTCAACTCTGCTCACAAAAACGTTTATCTTAGAATATATGAATTATGTGAATTACAAAATGAACTAAAACATCATATAACCTTAAGGTTCTGTTCCAATGTTAAGTAACCTGAAAAACTCACTGCCATTTGTAACAATGGTAATAATTAAAAATACAGCCTTGCAACATAGCCTTACTCAATAGTTTATCATTCCATTTGTCTAGATAATGACACAAATGATATATCATTGTTGTTTATTTAATATAACACATAATATATATAATATAATAATATCTAATTCGGGTAACAGATAGAAAGCAACTACACCAGCAGTACAGTTTTCTTGTGTCACTAACTGACCTCTAAGAAAGTCTCATAACGTCCTAACAAGGTGACAGTTGGCAACATTACCCTGTAATAATGTGAAACTACATTAAATAACGCCCAATAAACACACCATACTATGAGTGCTGTTCTCTGTCTGATCATTATTAATATGGAACTACATCATCAATTACAGCCTGTATTGTCTAATTGAGCCATTGTAGGTCTGTGGTGGAAGCATTAAGTGTGGTGTGTTCAGTATTACTTGGTAGTGAGGGGGTGTCTAATCAATATGTTATGGATCTGATATGGTATTGTATTTGATTTTTTATTGCATGATCTTGTATGCAATAGGATATTTCCTAATTGGATTCTAATTACAATATAATTCAGCATTGTAGTCTAAGTATACACATTTTAGGTCTAATAATACATTCGATGTGATTCCTAATTATAACCTGATTTAGGTGTATGGCTTATAATTAGGGTAGAACTTTATAATACTAACTTTCTATTTTTTGTCTAATTTGTTATAAAGTTCATCTTGTAACATCTCATTAGTTAAGCAGACTATAACTGTCTTTGTTTACTGTCAAATAAATACCATATTATTCCAATTTTTTTCTAATTTGACAAAAACTACGGCTTAGTACATCTTATTAGTGTGCTCTAACATAAAGTGCACCTATTTCCTTCCTACCTTTCATTGGTCCAGAAGAAGGGATGACTCAAGCATTCTTCCACTGTAGGTCTGCTCTCTGGTTCTTTACTGATCATCCACTCGATGAGGTCCTTTGCCACCAAATCTTCAACGTGGTCCAACGTGTACGAACCTTTATGAATGTTGTACTCACATTCAAAGGGTTTGTTGCCGAAAGGATGGTGTCCTCCAGAGAGGATGTAATAAATCAGCATCCCTGCCACCTTGAGAATTAAGAGAACAGTTTTGCAATATAGTAAGTATTTTCTCCAAGTCATAGATTGAGTTTACATAGCAGTAAAACTGACCTGTACATCAGTGTTTGACTTGTATCGTATGTCAGCTTCATCTGTTAAAGTCTCCCTGGCCTTCCAGCATCTTGTTCCTGCACTGCCTGTGCAATAAGTTGTTTGTCCTTTCAGTAACCGCCTACTGATGCCAAAATCTGCTAATCTCGCCCTCCCGTTAACATCTGCAAGACAAATCACAAAAAGGTATGATAACTATACATTTTGAATATTGTTGCTGTTATTCTGAATTTCTGATTTAATTTCATTACTCCAATACATTTGAAACTTTTCCTTACCAATCAAAACATTCTGTGGTTTGAGATCACGATGGAGAATTGGAGGATTTTGACAGTGAAGCACTTTTAAACTCTCCAGAACCTGATAGACAAGTTTCTCTTTCAGCAGACCACCATCATTGTTTCTGATGCATTCTTCCAAGGTGTATTCACAAAGCTGAAGACCAAGATATCCAAAGTTCTCATCCTCTGCAAAGTCAACGTATCGGACAATAGATGGATGATCAAGTTCTGGAAGTCGTAGAAATCCCTCTTCATTCCTCAGAACTTGATAGTTGCTTCTTGTCATTCTCTTAATAGCAACCTCAGTGCCATCATCTCTCAGCCCCAAGAAGACTTCAGTACCTTCACTGCCCTTTGCTATACGGAACTCTTCATGATTCACATAATTCATGCTCCCAACTCTGGTTACTCTGCTTCCATCAGCTCTGTTTCTATCCAGCTTCTCTATTTTTTCTCTCCACTTCTTGCTGATTGGTCGCCTTGTGTGTGTATCTGATGATACAGTGGTGTTGGAGTCGAGTGGCTGAACATTTGAAGTTGACTCCACAACAGGAATTGATATTGGATCAGTTGCACCACTCAAACACTTGTCATTTGGGTCTTCTTCCTTGTCTGATTTTTCATTCTTCTTGTTCTTCTTTTTCTTCTTCTTGTTCTTCTTTTTCCTCGGCCCAGGTGAGGCTGTACAGTCCTCGCATTCCACATCTGGTTTGCTGAAATGATTGTTCAGTCGTCTGAGAACTTCTTTTAGATCTTGTAGCATCTTCATATCTGCTGACATCAGTATGTCTTCAGGAACTGAAGTTATTCCTACTGATGATAAGATGTTACCAGCATGTTTGCATGACAGCAAGTTTCCAAATAAGCCGTATGCTAAGACTCTTATGCTCATTTTGTGTTTGTCTTGCACAAAAGGAGCAACTGTTTTACATAACTTCTCAATGAAGTTCAGATCCCAGCCATCTGTGCCTTTTGTTTTCTGTGTTATCACATACAGTGTTTGCAGAACAGGTCCACATACATCAGGTTCATCTTTTAAGCAAAGCTCCAGTAGTTGGGGGACTAAAGCTTGTGCTTGTTCATTTGGTATTTCGTCCACAGTACACAGAACTGCATGTAAAGTAATAATAGTGTGATATACATATTCCTTGTGAATGTTTGGAAAGCGTCTGACTGCTCCTTCAATGTAGGTGTTCAGATTTCCAGTGTCCTTCAGCCATTTGATACTTCCCTGGTGGTATTTCTCTTCATTTGGCCCAGGTTCAGTAAAAATAAGTTCAATCATGGTCACATGGGTCTGAGGATGCTCCAACAGCATGTGACTGTCAAAAGTTTTGAACACTTGTTCAGGTGTTTTACTGTCCAGAGCAACTGCCATATCAAGGAAATATCTGATTACGGAGCATAATTTATCTCCTTTCGATGCAAAGTTGTTAATCGCCTGACTTCTTCCATCATTGTGAGTCACATGTTTAGGATCAATGACAGATATGGGTGTCTCCAGTGCACCAGCAGAGATGAGCACTTTCATAACATCATCTCTGTCTTTGATGGCAGCAGCTTGCAGTGGTGTGAATAGCTGTAGATTACATCCATTTGGATTAGCTCTTGCTTCAAGCAGTTTCTCCACAAAATCAAGTGGTGCTTCATACATTGAGACATAATGCAGAGGTGTGAAGCCTTGCTCTGAAACATTGTCTGGGTCTGCACCCTGCCGCAAAAGGAAAGTAAAAATATCCCAGTTATGAGTTACAACAGCAGCAGTCAGTGGGCTTATGTTGACTTTACACTCTGTGCATGAGTAAATGCCATTAATGTCGTTCTTCTTCAGTAATTTTTTTAGCTTCTTGAGGTTGTTGTCAATTACACACTGTATTATATGATGTGTTTCTGTTGGGGGTGCTGGCAGTTGGAACTCTGTGATGATATTCATTTTTCTTCATAACTGAAAAAGAGAAGGTTAGAGTATTACTGTCACGTTATACAGGAATACATATACATTACTGTGATGAATTTAAGTGAAATTTTATTTTAAGACTTTGCATTTAGGTGGGGTACAATCCATCAGAAGACATTCCCTGTAACTACATATAAGTACTAGAAGTAATGCAAAATCATTTCTACAACTTGAAAACTCATCTAACTACTACACTTGTCCTAACTACTAGAATTGCTGACAGCATTAACAACGTGTTTGTTACACAGAGTGCAACACTTTTCCATTACTGACATTTAGAATTTAAACTTCCTCCTTCAGCTCTGCAACAGGAATTAAACTCTGAATAAGCAGAGCTGTGGAATTTCCATTAATAGACTTTGGTGGTCGCAGGTACGAGGTGAAACATTGTTTTCATGTAAACTTTCATTCTGATGTGTCAGATAAGTTGAGATCTATTTACTCCTGCCAAACACAAATATAAATCTAATGGACATTATACATAGTCCTAATAATATCAAAGCTCTGCCTACTGTATTGTATTAAACATGTTATAATTCTGTCATGATTACAATGATAATATAAGTAATAACTTTGCCGTGATCACAGTAAAAGAATGTGTAATGTTTAGCCGTGATTGAAATGGATGTATTAACAGTTTGGAAAGCTTGATGAAGAAAATGTTAAATCAGCAGAGAAGCTGTGCTGAGCTGAGGCCAAGAGGAAGTGACACAAGACTGTTCGGTCGAAAAGGAGTGTGACAACCCAGGCTCTGTCAGAGGATGATGATTCTGTCATGATTACAATATAAATATAAATATTAACTTTGCTGTGATAACAGTAAAAGAGTGTGGAATGTTCAGCTGTGTTTGAAATAGATGTATTTAAAGTTTAGAAACTTAATGAACGAAATGTTAAATCAGTAGAGAAGATGGGATGAGCTGAGGCCAAGAGGAAGGGTTGCAAGACTGTTCGGTTGTGAGCAACCTAAACATCGCAGAAAGGACTTCAAGAAATCTTCAGCAGAAACAGACCAAGGAAATAAGAGCACAACAGACTGACCATTTTTGCCAACATGCTTTGGATTACAATTTGGATATTGGAGTACTTTCTCAAGGGCTGTTCATGTCAAGTTCCAAACCAGAAGAAGCAGAGTAGACATTTGGACTCAGGCAGTGAGAAGCTAGGCGAGTCTCCTCACTACCAACTTAAGAACTCCCTATTCAAATTCCCACTTTTAAAGCAACCTCTTTATAATGGAGAGAGTTGGTCCAGTGCCTCCTGGCAAACTTGGGATCTAACAGATGACATCAAATAACCACCAAAAAGTAGAAACTGAAGGAGAGTAGGTCTACATGACTGTGTTTATTTAAGGTGAGAACACTGATTATTTTACAATATAATTTGAATCTGAGTGTTAAGAGAAATGTAGTAAAATGAACTTACAATGCTGAAGTAAGGTGTCCACGGTAGAATGAATTCTACTGATCAAAACTTAACATGCTATGCTTTATCTGTAGTTCTTCCTGCCTCTGACTCGCTTTGTTATGAGACAGTTAGATGATGGGTTGGGCCTCCACAGGATGTGGGAGATCTTGCACCTTCTACGCTTTACTTCCTGAACATTAATCTGTAACTGTGCAGTCATTATAGTCTACATGCAATCTACAAAGATTGTATCCGGCCTTAAATAATACCTGCAGGCACTGTTCTGGGTTAAAGAATGGGGCAGGTAAAAAGTAATTGAACCTCTCTGTACATTAGCAGTTAGTATTTGGGTTAAAAGACACTAGAGCTGAAACCATGTCAGATATATGGTGGTAAAGCACAAAGCTACTTGTAGTAATGACACAGATATTTCCATATATTTCCTTGAATTGAAATATTTCCTCGATTAAAATCACAATATAGTTAGTATGTAAGTATGTAAAGCTTGAAACATCAATAAACACATTTGTTCAAAAAAATAAATAAATAAAATCACAATATAAATCCTTGCTGTTTAATTGGTGGTGCCCCATGTAGAGAGGCTGTGTCCTCACTGCAGTGGCCCAGGGTTCAATTCTGACCTGTGGCTCTTTGCTGTGTGTCACATTGTGATTTCCACTGCTATGCAGATGATACGCAGTTGTATGTCCCACTACAGCCTGGTAAAAGTGATGATTGTCGTATTTTCTCCTGCCTTGCTGAGATAAAAAATTGGATGTCCAAAAATGTTCTGCAATTGAATGACTCCAAATCAGACATTGTTATAATGAGTCCCTCTGGCTCCAGCACTAGTAACTATGCCAAACTCTCCTCTAGTCTGGTCATTCCTGTCCTCTGCTGACTTACAAAAGGTCATCCATGCTTTTATCTCCTCCAGACTGGACTACTGTAATGCACTTTACTCTGGTGTCAGCAGGCGAAACATCCAAAGACTGCAGCTGATACAAAATGCTGCTGCTAGGTTTTTAACACACACTAAGAGATGTGACCACATTACACCAATTATTGCTGCTCTTCACTGGTTACCTGTGAGTTTGAGAATATTTTTTTAGATTTCACTGCTTGTTTTTAAAGCCCTGAATGGTCAGGCTCCTGCCTATATTTGTGATCTGCTGACTCCTTATGAGCCTGATCGCCGCCTGAGATCCTCCAGCATGGCCCTCCTAATGGTTCCAAAATCTTGACTTGTCACTAAAGGTGACCGGTAAATGGTCTGCATTTTTATAGCGCTTTTCCAGTCTAACGACGGCTCAAAGCGCTGTACAACACATGCCACATTCACCCATTCACACACACATTCATACACTGATGAATGCAAGGTGCCAACTGCTCATCAGGAGCAATTTGGGGTTCAGTATCTTGCTCAAGGACACTTTGACATGCAACTAGGGGGAGCCGGGATTCGAACTGGTGACCTACTCATCACTAGACGACCCGCTCTACCCACTGAGCCACAGCCGCCCCAGGGCCTTTGCTGTTGGTGCCCCTCGGCTATGGAACTCTCTGCCTGGAGATCTCAGGCAGGCTAACTCAGTATCCTCTTTTGCTTTTATCCTCCTTGTTTTATCTTTGTTTGGATTTTAACTCATCATGTTATCTGTTTTATTGTGAAGCCCTTTGTAACTCGTTTTTGAAAAGTGCTATACAAATAAAGTTATTATTATTATCATTATTCAACACTCAACTTATTGTAATAAACTAGAGCAAAAATTTTGTCAGTTTAACATATTCATTTGAATCATCATCATACAAATATCAGCTTTTAGAGCCCAATGTCCTATGTTAATGTGTCATTATATTGTAAGATTTCCCCGTCACAATGTAATGAATGCTTCTTAGAGAGGAGAAGATGAACTGTGACTGATAGAGCCAGAGCTCTAATGCTAATGATCAATGAATGATAAAACACATCTTACAATCATACTTTTACACATTTATTTTGACACTCAGCTGACTAAATGTACAGTATTCAGTATACAGTATTTTGAGAGTAACATGCAATTGTAGGAACCAGCCATCGTCCTCTGTTTCTCTCACCACAGGAGGTGTGAGTGGCATGTCAGTGTCCATCTCACCTCTCACCTACTCCCTGCCATATTGTGGTGGCCTGGATACTGTACTTCCTTTGCCCCCCTTTTCTTTGACACTATACTGTTGACAAAAACAGCATGTGATCCAGCTATATGCATTTTCGCCTGCGAGAAAGGACAGTCTGCTGAGTTCTCATGTGGAATCACCAGATAACCTCCTGATTCTGTTCCTTCCCCCGCCTAGGGAGAGTCCTGATCCCTTTTATTGCCCTCTCTCTCACACTCTGGCCTTATTAGAGCCTCTCATAACAAACCTATGGACAATCAGGCTCAGAAAGGACTTAATCAATACCTGGGTTACATCAGTGCCTGTCTACTCTTCCACGGACTGTTTACATTCAGTGCCAATTCAATCACTGGAGAACATCAGGTTTATCCTTTGTTACAACTTGCTTGTCACCAAAGGAAAGGCCCACATCTGGCATGTACTATAAAGATGTTATCCCATAAGTTACGACACTCAAACCCGGCAGGGTGTCTCCACATTCATTTTTAAAGAAACCAAAAGCCTTGATTTCTCCTGTAATACTGAAAGAACATTAGATTACAAACTCATTTTCTTTTTGACAGTATATCTTTAACTAGCTAAATGAGACCTCAAACATGCTCTGTCTCTCATTTGTGTTAGTTAAAGAAAACTTCTGTTAAGAATCACAGGGTCAATGTCAATATTTTGGTGGAGCTAGAGTACCACCTCCTGGTAAGTTTTGGTATAATTTCAAAGGCCAATACTAACGGAATGTTCTGTTCTATGATCTATTTCTAACTATTTAGACGTTTTCTTTTAATCTGATACATGTCTGGGAAGTATAAACTGTCAATGTATAAGATATTCTTGAGCCATTAGTGCCTTTAATGATTATGTGCTTGTATTTGTGTTTTATTTTAACTAATAGTTCCTCTTTTGCCTATTAGGCAACTTCAATTGTGTTCTTTTATATTTCCATAACAATTGTTAATGTGAGACCATGGTGGATTTCAGCACATAGTCAGTTGCGATTTAAAAACTTTATCAAATCATTAGTTTGATTCAACAAGTAAGAAATCGGTAACATGAGCTGTGACGTCACCGGAGGAAGCAAGTGACCAGGCCGCCTCCAAGTCCGCCTAGGTTCCGCTCTCGATTTACAACATTAAAAGCTCATGCATCCCGTTACTCTTCGCTTTTTTACGCTTTTTGACTCTTCTCCTGAAAAACTCTTCGCATTCTTCGCTTGTTTTCGTTTGCCACCTTCGTACTTACTTTAATTTTTAGTACGCGCAACTTCTTATTTTTCAAGTTAATTTCCGTACTTTGCTAGATTTTTGAAGCTCTGATACTTGGTAACCTCCAGAGATTTGAGCCACTTGCGAGATACCTCTCCCGGTGAAGCTCTTTTATTCTGAAAAGATTTTTCTGTGAAATTTGAGCAAGAACGAAATTGATTCTTTTATTTTTGTTATATTTTTCTTGTTGTTAAAGTATCGTACTTAAAGCCAAATAAACCATTTTTGTTTTCTTGTATTTAGTAACAGAAAGGATTGTCTGGCCGGCATTTCTCTCCCAGTTATTTTTACACAAGAAGTCAATTCAATATATATTCGGAGCTCCGCAATCACCAATTCTATCGAGACTCTGATAATTCTTAAGCCATCACGAAGTCGGTGCAGTTAAACTGCTCAAGAAGCCGTGAAGAAACATATCCACAGCAGAACCGCCTGCAGCGATCTCAAGCGAGACACTTCGCTGGGCAGAGGAAGTTCGACCCGAGACGGCATCAAATTCCAGCGGTACGGAAGCCGACAGGCCGCAAAGAGCTCAGACGGAATTCCCGCTGTGCCGGTAACACTACGTCACCAGGGGTTGCCTCGCCATCATCCTGCGGCTAAATAGACTCGGCTTCTGCATCTAAGCTGACCCAGAGAGTCCGGATTCTGGATCATCTCCCCTCTTCAAACAAAAGTAGGTTAAGAACTCCACACACGACAAGAGTCACATGTGAATGAAATCAGAGTTGGTGGTTGTGAAAGCTTCGAATATATATATCATAAATCCAAAACATCTCCCATATAATTCCGTTAGAAATTAATTCCATAGTCGCGAATTAACGGTTCCATGTCAAAATCCACCATTGTCTGAATCCATCCAATCAATAATTCATTCCAGTCTTCACCCTTTCTGTTACTTTGTTACCCGTTTGAATTTACCTCATGTCATTTAATCTGCATTTATTTAGTTAATAAACATATTTAATCTTATGTCGTTGTCTGTGCACGTTTAATTTGAAGTAGGAAATCGATGGGATCGTGGAAAGAATTCACTGCTTCAGAATAGGAGCAAATAGACACTGAAATTAAACAAGATTCACTTGAGATTGATGATTTATCTGTCTACCAAACTTGGACAGTTGATATCTTAACTAATTACCTCCGAGATTAGTTTAGAATTCAAATATCAGAGGTGGTGCCCTGTAAACGAGTGTAAATTAATCGCCAGTGATTAATTATCAGATATTTATCAAAGTAGTGTCTCCTACACAATATACTTAAAACAAAATTCATACAAAAGAATCTGCATGTTGTAAAGCTTGCATATTCCATTAAGTGTTTTTTTTCTTTGCAAAAGCACGTTTCTGTCAACGGGGCAGGAAGATGATCAGGTCACTCCTTCAAATCCAGATTCTATTCAATTTATTGCAGTTTTAACACAATAAGAGCACAAAGCCTGTCACTGTCAAAATAAAAGAGAGAAAGATAATAAAAGACAAATAGGAAAAAAACTAATCACTCTTGTAGTCTAAAAAACAACTTTATTATCAATGTGTTTTGGCTTGTTTTCTTTCATACAACACATAACAAAGACCATTTAAGAAAATTATCAATTTAATATTAGTTGTCATGGCCTCTTAATGCCATGCTGAACTGTTAACTATCTGATGTCCTAATACAGTGCAATACTGCCCCCTGTGGACGCTTAGATGAATGCAGACCTAACTCCCGTTTAGTTAAGTTTCACTTTTATGGCGTCATTTTAGTGCCAATAATCTGCGCGCATAAAACCATAATCAGCGCGCATAAAGACCACTCTCTGCGCGTTCACGGTCACTCTGCGCGCACGCGGTCACTCTCTACGCGCTCGCTGTCTCCCTCTTTGCCTCCTGCTCGCTCGACTCTGCTGAGTTTTAGCACTCTGGGGGCGGGCTTTGAATAGACGCCCCGCAACCCTCCCTCCTTTCTGATTGGTCACTTTAAACACCTACTGTCTAGAGTGCCTTAAGAGAGAGAGCATGGAGCCCCTCAAAAGTTCCGGAAGTTAGCACAAGCTAACTGCAGCTCAATGTAATTCCTATGGAGCAGATGGTCGGAGCAACACTTGTTCAAGGTAAAAATGTTTAAAGAATGACATTTTCATATCGGTAGTGTATCAGAATTAAGTATGTTGGTGGATTGTCCCCGTCTAGATTAGAAGATTTAGAGAATATGAACAGGCTAACTAGCACACTGGATAACAATAGCAACACATGCAACAGGCTGATAAATGTAAAGTCTGTTCTCTAAATATAACTTAATGCTGTCAATTTATACTAGTAGCGAGGTTAATGTGTAGGGAGTGTGATTGTAGTTAATATCATTGAGGCTGCAGAATGAAGGGTGAAGCTTATGATATTAGGACATTGATTCTGGAATGCAAGCTCATAATGTCGTGTATTTTATATAAATATATAAGCTAGAAAGAGAGCTATTTTATGAAATATTGCAGCCCATACAATTATACATTAGTCTACTATATTAGGGCTGTCAGTTTTCATTTGATATTCGAATAAAGGTGCAGTGATGCCACTTCACAACTTTATTTTGCATGATGCAGGCCAGGAGTGCTGAGTAGACAATGGTGAGACTGAAAAGACATAATGAATTTTTTTCAAGCAGTCATACTAAACAAATGTCCCTAACAGGTGATATCATCTTGCATATATTTGGGAACCTACAGTAGGAGCACTTTGTCGTGGAGCGTCAGTGATGCTGCAGGCCAGGAGTACTGAGTGGACCACAGTGAGACTGAAAACATAGTAAGGTGGGTCAGGCATAATAATTCATACTAAATGGGTATTACCTTGCAATATTATTAAAGGAATCATATTAAATATAACTATTGCTATTTGTCATATCATTTGATACACCTTTGCAACATCATGCAGTGCAGTACAACAGCTGTGCCATAAATTCTGCTTTTATAAATCTTATACATGTAAGACATACATGTATACATGTCATATCCGTAAGTCTTTCTGCTTTATGATTTTGGTGAACTTTGGTTGTGTATTACAATTGTTTTTATGTTGCACACACTGTAATAATTCAGCCATGTATATATACATGTTAAGTTTAAGTTTTTAGCAATGTAGCTCAGATATTGTTCTGATTCAAGCTGTCTGTACTTACCTCAGTGATTGTGATTGTGATTCTGTTTGTATGGCTGCATTTTGAAAATTTTGGATATTTTGGATATTTTGTTTTGCAGTTTCACTGTCGAGATATGTTCCTCAGTAAAGGTCAGAGACAATGCCACCTGTACGGTCTGTGAGTCTTTTATGGGCGTACTCGATTGTTAGCTAGCTGGATAAACTACTTCCGCACGAAGGGGGAGGCCAGCATATTATTACTCTCTATATGACCACACATGCATCATCTGTCTGCAAAAACTCCACTAACATTTGGGGAAAATAAAGATTCCACTGTCCTTTGTGAGGAAAGTAAAATAATTCCCACATCACATTGTGATATTACACCATATAAAAAGAAACACATTATAATATCAAGGGTAGATGTGATCTTATTGAGCCTTCACCCTAAAACAAACATGATCAAACATCACTCATTTTTATGACAAACAGATAACCTTATAATACACAGAATCCTTCCAAAAACCTTAAAACTATCTCTTTAAAAACAACCTGCATGTTGTAAAGCTTTTATATTCTATTACATTGTTTTAATTACAATATTAACATAATGAGAAGAAGCACTTACAATTTATTTTTACATTTTTGCCACCCTCCTCACTTCAGCAAAGAATTTGAACTCGTGTTCTCTATTTCTTTTAAGTACAGGTCTTTAACATCCGCCGTTTCAATGACAGATCAGGGTCAAGGTCCTACTATTGGAGTTGACATAGAACTACATCAGCACTAATTTATTTACCTGAAGGAGCTTTTTTCAGTGATAGCCCAAAAAGAAGGGTTGCATTTTGTTAATGTGGAAACATCCAGAGGCTTGTAGACTTGTCTTCTTACCATACAGTTGACTGTGAAGCTCCAGATCAGTGGCAAAATAAGCAAACGTAGACGTTGGGGTGCTGATTTACAACCACCCTGCGTCCTCGGGACTGCAAACAGATAAAAAATTCAATTGCATGACAATTAAATAAACAATAAAGGAGCTGTCAAAAACTGATGTTGCGGTGGAGAGCTGTGTGAAGGAGGTCAGTAAGAGAGAAAGGATGAATTCATTCCAGGAATCAGGAAAAGTTTGTGTTATCATTGACTTTAGCAACAGACACCAACACCAGCAACCACTTGAGGGGTGCTAGCGAGTTGGGAGGGGGGTCTTGTGAGTTGCTCAGGTAGCCTAACCTGGATGTGTTACAATAGGTAGCGTACTGGCTTCTGGCAACAACTATCCATGCGAGATGTCACGTGACTTTTCCGGCTGCTGATTGTAGTATTGTTTGTAATATGTGGTTCCCTTTTTAACGTGGACGTTTTTTCGCTAACGACAAAACAATGAATTATCCATGCATTCATATGGAACTAAGCTTGAGAAGCGCCCCACCATTTCTCTCCTTCCTGATGGTCGCACTCGTGGATCAACAGTTTTTGCCTGCCATGACGACCGCGCGCCGGAGATGCAGCAGCTAACGTGAGTAGTTCAAAAACCTTCTTTTTCATAAACTCTGTGTACACAAACAATGTTCTCAATGCTCGGTTCATGAGTAGAGACCCTGGTGATGCTACGAGCAAAGTTTCATGTTGTGTCGAGCCTTCTTAGTGTTTTAAAAATAGAGATTTTGATGCCATCGTATCCCTGCCCCGAGCACTCCCGTTCAAAATTAGCTTGCCCGAAAACCAAACTACCGTAAATCTTAAAAGTGCCTCTTTCGTCATAATTATGCATTTACCCGAAAGTTGGACTCATATTCAATCACAAAAAAAGCCTTGGTTGCATTTTGGCAAGAGTTTAACTTTAAGTCAAATGCTCAATTAGTCCAGTAGCTTGGTTTCACACATACAAAACTAACTCCCATCAACCAAGGGTCCGTGTTAGGTCTGGTTGTGTTTGGTACGAATTAGCATCTACATTATTTGCATGCTATCATGCAGGACTAAGATGGTGACCATAGTAAACGATATACCTTCTGAGTATCAGCAAGTTAGCATTGTCATTGTCAACCTGTTAGCATGCTGATGTTAGCACTGAGATGAAAGCTCCACTGTGCCTTTAAGAGCAGCCTCACTGAGCCACTCGTGGGCATCGACTCTTGTTAACACAATGCGAGCTGCTATACACAGAAATAAAATGTGTCAGTGAAACTGATGCTACCTCTCAGGTTTCCAGGAGAGAGATGATTCAAGCATTCTTCCACTGTAGGTCTCTTTTTTGGTTCCTTGTGGATCATCAACTCGATGAGTTCCTTTGCCACCACATCTTCAACATGGTCCAAAGTGTACAAACCTTCATCAATGTTGTTCTCACATCACTCGCCAAAAGGATGGTGTCCTCCAGAGAGGATGTAATAAATCAGCATCTCTGCCACCTAAAAAATAAACAGATCATTTGTGCAATGATAGGAATATTCTTCAATTATATATCAATGCAGTTTGTGTCGCAGTAAAACTGACCTTTACATCAGTGTTTGACTTGTATCGTATGTCAGCTTCGTCTGTTAAAGTCTCCCTGGCCTTCCAGCATCTTGTTCCTGCACTGCCTGTGCAATAAGTTGTTTGGCCTTTGGGTAACCGTCTACTGATGCCAAAATCTGCTAATCTCGCCCTCCCCTTAACATCTACGGGACAAATCACAAAAAGGTATATTAAGTATAGATATGGAATACTGTTGCTGTCATTCTGAATTTCTGATTTAATTTAATTACTTCAGTACATTTTGAACTTTTCCTTACCAATCAAAACATTCTGTGGTTTGAGATCACGGTGGAGAATTGGAGGATTTTGACAGTGAAGCACTTTTAAACTCTCCAGAACCTGATAGACAAGTTTCTCTTTAAGCAGACCACCATCATTGTTTCTGATGCATTCTTCCAGGGTGTATTCATAAAGCTGAAGACCAAGATATCCAAAGTTCTCATCCTCTGCAAAGTCAACGTATCATAAAATAGATGGATGATCAAGTTCTGGAAGTCGTAGAAATCCCTCCTCATTCCTCAGAACTTGATAGTTGCTTTTAGTCATTTTCTTAATAGCAACCTCAGTGCCATCATCTCTCAGCCCCAAGAAGACTTCAGTACCATCACTGCCCTTCGCTATGTAGAACTCTTCATCATTTACATAAATCATGCTCCCAACTCTGGTTACTCTGCTTCCATCAGTGCTAACCAGCTTCTCTAATTTTTGTCTCCAACTCTTGCTGATTTGTAGCCATGTGTGTGTATCTGATGACACAGTGGTGTTGGAGTGGAGTGGCTGAACATTTGAAGTTGACTCCACAACAGGAATTGATATTGGATCAGTTGCATCACTCAAACACTTGTCGTTTGGGTCTTCTTCCTTGTTGGATTTTTCATTTTTCTTCTTTTTCTTTTGAAAGTGAAACATAACCAATTAAAGACAGTACCACTGGTAGCCTCCAGGGGGCACTGAGAGATACTGCAGTGACCTAGTCACACTTTTGTACAGCCACCCCCAAATTTAGGATAAATTTGTCCATGAGAAAGGGTGACTAATCGGGGGCGGTACTTGTAGCTTCCTGGAGAGGAGGAAGCTCAACAAGACGTGTGACAGGCCGAGTGTAGGTTTGGTCTCTCGTCCTCACGTCTGCCACTCGAATCCGTCCATCGCTGCCAGGGTAGACCCGATCAACCTTACCAACTGGCCACAGAGCCCTGGGCAGTTGAGGGTCTACAATCATCCCGGTGCTGTCAACCGCCAGGTTTGGAGTGTCCCTCTGCCATCTCTGCCTGGATTGTAGGGATGGCAAGTAGTCCTTTGTGAACCGGGCCCAGAATTGGTCAGCGAGGACCTGACTGTGTCGCCATTGACGCCGGCCAAGAAGCTCAGTATCTGCATACGCCACTTGGGGTAAGGAAGGGTCTGGCCGCCCCATTAGTAGAATGTTCAGAGTGATGGGGTCTGGGTCAGAGATGTCAGCAGAGGTGTACCCAAGTGGCTTCGAATTGAGAATACCCTCAATTTCCACCAGTACGGTCCTTAGCACCTCCTCGGTTACTGATTGGGCACCTAGAGTCACATGCAGAGCATTCTTGAGGGTCCGGATCTCCCTTTCCAAAACGCCGCCGCAATGGGGCGCGTTTGGCGGATTAAACTGGAACTGGATCTGCTGCTTTGCAAGTTCGGCTTGTAGGTCAGGGGCCAGGTTGGAAAAGGCTTCGCGTAGCTCCCTCTCACCTCCTTTAAAATTTGTGCCTTGGTCAGAGATGATCTCAAACGGCTTTCCTCTTCTGGCAATGAATCGCCGTAGTGACATAAGGAAGCCATCTGTATCTATGTGGCCAAGGAGATCCAGATACACTGCTCTGGTGGTGAGGCATTTGAAAATAATGCCCCACCTCTTCTCTGTTCTGTGGCCGAGTTTCACCGCATAGGGGCCGAAACAATCTACTCCTGATGAATAGAACTCTGGCTTGTGAAGGTGGAGTCGAGCAGGTGGCAAGTCTGCCATTTTCAGGGTCTAGACCTTGGCCCGCTATAGCTGGCATTCGAAGCATCCATGTTGGTACTGTCGAATAGCTTGCCTTCCCCTCAACACCCAATACTTCCTTCGCATTTTGGAGAAGACCCTTTCGGAGCCTGGATGACACAGCTGAATCGACATAACCCCAGGTGCACTGCGAGGTGAGCTTGTGTATTTCCGCTATCCTGGTTCCTACAAATACCTTATACCTGCAGGAGTCAGAGTTGATCCAGAGCAAGACGGTGGTTGAGTCTGACCAGAGAAAGGTGCTATCTATAGGCAAGGTGAGTTCTCTGCACAGCAGGTGAGCCAACTGAGCTCCACTAAGGGCTGCACTGAGCTCTAGCCTGGGCATAGATAGTTGGCGTTTTGGAGCCACTTTGGAACGTGCCATCAGGAATGAGACTGAAACTTTACCACTCGCGTCTTGGCAGCGGAGGTAAGCGACAGAACCATAGGCACGTTCTTAGGCATACCAGAAAACAAGGAGTTGTCGACTGCTTTCCTCCAATCCATGATGTCGAGGCAGGATGATCTTCGATAGATCCTGCAATTCTGCTACCCAGCGATTCCATTCATGCAACAAGGTGTCAGGGAGAATTGGGTCATCCCATGCACGGTCTTTGTCCCATAAGCGCTGGACCAGTATTTTGGCACGGGTGGTATAGGGGGTAATATAACCTGGTGGGTCATATTGGCTTGCGAGCACCCAATAAATGTTGCGCATGGTGGGTTGGTCATAACTGACAGGACGATGGCGGTAGGTCAGGGTGTCCGATTCACAGTGCCAGCAGAGACCAAGAGTCAGCTCATGAGGATCGGTCTTATTCTGAGAGAGCCACAGTTCACTACTGTCGGACCTCGCTTCCTTTGGGAGGTGGCTGATCACTGAGGGAATGTTGCTGGCCCATTGCCGAAGATCAAAACCTCCTGTAGCAAGTAGTGCCCTCAGCTTGTCGAGGAGGTGGCGTGCCGCATCGGTATTCGGGAAGATCTGTAAACAATTATCGACATAAAAACACTTCTCTACTGAGAAGCGGACATCCTCGTCTGGTCGACTATTATCAATGACATGTTTCTGTACCGCGTAGGTAGCACAACATGGGCTGCAAGTTGTCCCGAAAGGGACTACCTCCCACTCATATGTGCTTGGGGGCTGTTCCTTCTTGAGGTCTTGCTAGAGGAAACGCAGGAGGGGTCTGTCCTCTGGCAACAGGTGGACCTGGTGAAACATCCCCTTGATGTCACCACTGATGCCAACGGGATGCTCCCGGAACCGTAACAGGACCCCAAGGATGGAGGAGCTTAAGGTAGGTCCGGGGAGCAATAGTGCATTCAAACACTGGCCCTTCCACTGGAATGAACAGTCGAATACCACACGATTCTTACCATTGTGCTGTACCATGTGATGTGGTATGTACCACGTCTCTTTGACATCTTCTTCAGATCCTGGTGGTAACTTGCGGGCATAACCGGAGGTTTCTACCCTAAGAATCTTGGCGATGTAAGCCGCAGCCTGCTCAGGATTCTTGGCTAGTTTGGCTTCGGTGCTGCGGAGCCTCACCATTACCGCTTCTTTAGGGGCCTTCGGGGGGGGGGGGGGACTATTTTTTACACGAAGCAGAGGGGTAGCATAACGGGCTACTCCATCCACTGTCACCCTGCAGGTCTTGGTGTCAAGGAGGGAAATGGCCTCATGATCCTGCTTGGACCTGGTGATGGTCTTCTCATGGCGATGTGGAAGTGCGTCAAGCTGCCACAACCTCTTTACGTTGCGCAACAACTCAGTGGAGGGAGAACTAAAACTTAGGTGGTAGCAGTGCGTTGTGGCTTGATTGTCTCCTATATCCCTAGCTGGGCCTTGCAGAGTCCATCCCAGTCTTGTCTTAATCGCTGCAGGACCGCCCGGAGGCCCTCTGTGAATGGCCTCAACAGAGGTGATAAGGTGAGTATTGTCAGCCCCAATAAGGAGAAGAGGCTGAGCGCTCTCAAGGTGTTGGAGAGGGAGATCTCGGAGGTGTCTATATCTCTTCTGAAGAGCAGCGATTGGGTGAAAATGATGAGACAAAGTCAATCCATCTGCCGTGAAAGCATTGTTTATCCTATGCTTCTGGCAGGGTTTCTCAGCAGAAGAGATCTGGAAGGACACAAAGGATCCAGGTAGGACGAAAACATCCTGTTGGACGGTTCTTAGTTTGAGCTCTTCGTGCTTTCCCTGGAGTTTGAGCTCATTAGAAGCTGCTGGGAGGAGGATGGTCCTCTCCGATCCATCATCCAAGACCGCATATGTCTCAAGCGACTGATCTCCATTGTGCAGGATGACCTTCCTGACCTTTAGGAGAACACGACCACCAGTGGTTGCTCTGTCTAAATAGTACAGTCTAGTAGCGGCTTCATCTTGTGGAGAGTTCATAGCCGAAGACTGCGCTAATTCTGAGGTAGGTGCTGCATTGGACGCTGGTGAGGTGGTCCCCTTTTGGTGCTGGTTGACCTCATGTAGGGCTCTGAGGTGCTTACCATTGCAGAGTGAGCAGGTCTTCTTCAGGTCACATTGCGCTGCTTGATGAGATCTGCAGCACCTCCAGCAACGGTTGTTGGTCTTAATCCACTGCACCACTTGCTCCTTTGTGAGTTTCTCACTGCATGAGTTAAGTAGTGATCTGTCTTCTGACAGTAAGGGCAGTAACATTTACGAGGCGGCTTGGGATCTAAGTTAGAGTTGGCACTCAACTCGGACTTGGTCTGGGTAGGATTCTCTTCCCTACCATGTAACACAGTAGTAGGATTACCTGTGGACTTGGTAGTTCTAGGTCTATCTCTCTGGCTGGGCATTGGGCGATCTGTTCTTGGTTCACATCGGACCTCCTGTTGCAGCCAGGTGGAGAAATCAAGAATGTTATAAGACAAGGCTCGTGGCTTTAACATCATAATGTACCTCTTGAATTGGCGGTAGTGTTCAGCTGGGAGTTTCTCGAGCAAGCGTTCAACATGTGACCCACAAGCGAGCACAGTGGCACCTTCCTGGCCGAGCGTTTGCAGCAGTCCAACCAGGGAATGCACCCGGAGAGCGAAGTTATCGAAGGCAACACCATCTCCCTGGCGAATGTTGGGTAGCTCCATGATAGCCTTGATCTCTTTCTGGGCTAGCTGCTGTTAGGATTTATACATCTTCATTATGCCCCTCTATGCCCCACGACCCCTCAGTATGCCCCCTATGACCCCGGCCTACTAAAAGACTGCCCGTGACTCCCCTCAACAAACACACCACTCATGAAACTGCACACACATCATTCATTGCTCATCGCAGACGTCTGCCACACTGTGACACATATAGATTGTCTTTGCCATCTTTTCCTATTATCTCACATTATTAAGAGTTGCACATATCCTGCTGACTGAGATGGTCAAAAGCGAACAGAACATATTCACTCATCCCTTTCACACATGAAGAGGCCTCCAAGGCCAGCGATATCACCTCCCAAATCCCTTGTGCGTATGAGACAGTGAAGGCGCCATAAACAAAGGCAGATAGCGGGGAACAGGCAGTTGAGGCCAGGAACAATTTGTTTTCTTCAACAGGGTGACGTCTCCAGGAATCATGGTTCGTGTGCCGAGAAACTGGGACCAGTTTGTGCACCAACGATGGGAGGGCTAAAGTCTAAACCACGGTTTCTCCCCACCTTTTCACTCGATTGTCCAATAATAGTATTCATCCTATCTATATGGTTGACCAATGACAATTCAACACATACGTTGTGACAACAATATATAATGTATTACATGCTGAAATTCTGTCTCTTTTTTTGGGCGATTGGTTGCAGTTAACAGCATTGCTGCTTAGGGCTCTGCTGCCTGCGATTTTTCAAACAGAGAAAGACCTTGATCAAGCTTTTTGCTTTTGCTTAATGATACAATTCTTCTTATTAAATAGTTAACAGTACGTCGTAGTCTGTCTTCATTTTGGTCTGTCTACTTTCACCTCTCAAACAAACGAACACGCCTGACAAATTTGGTGACCCGGACGTGATTTGACGTGAACTGAAGAAGAAGAGGCGAACAGACCAGATCGGGACCGGACCAACCGCATCCCTGCTGGGACCGGAGGCCGGAGGTCGGAGGCCAGACTCCTTGTCACTCACTGGGCGCCCTCTCTCAAAAGGTAAGCAGAAACCTGTTGTTACAATAACCAAATTCTGTGAATTGACTATATCCAAATTTATGTGAGTGAGGAGGAGGTGAGGTTGTCTGCCGCTAAAAATGTTGATTTGACCAATAAGTAAAAATAAATAGATAATTAATTATTATAAATCCTCAAGAATTGTATCATTAACTGTTACATTTATTGGTATTTGTGAGGGCAGAGCAGAGAACGTCCGTGAGTAATTAAGACTCTAAAGCAAATTAAGAGTAAAGGGCAGAGCAGAGAACGTCCGTGAGTAATTAAGACTCAGAAGCAATTAAGATTTGGGGCAGAGCAGAGATGGTCCCTGGGCTAATTAAGGCTCGAAAGCATTTAAAAGTGAGGGCATAGCGAGAAGGCCCGTGAGTGTAGACCAAAGCAATATTATATTTTTATATTTTCATATATATAATTTATGCTTTTTATGGTTGCTGCTGATTACTGATGTTTCTGTGTTATTGCTGTGTTGAAGTGTTGAAAACTTACTGAGAAAAGTCTCAGTTCTGCTTTTTGAATTGGTGATAAAATTGCTGGTGAATTTAAGGAGTGTTGAGAGCAAAGAAAAGTCACAACAGTGTCGAGGTTCTGAAAACAGTGGTGTCAAGGTGGAGAGATCAACAGGGTGACCCTGAAGGTGTCAGCAGAAATGTTCGTGTGCTGCTGAAAACCTAACGGTGAAAACGTACACGGTATCTCCCACCAAAAGGCTTGTTGCTTGGGTGAACTCCATACAAACCGGCTGGCCACTGTTCAAAGAATCTATAGGGTCAGTTGTTCGGGTGAATTCCATAAAAACTGACTGGCTGTTGTGGACGGAAAGTTTTGTGCATAGAATGTAGCTTTGGGGTGGAGAAGTGTTTGAGGAGACAAAAGGTGTTGGTTGAATCATTTTGACGGAGCGTTGGCTCCACCTAGTGGGTGAAGGTAGTATCGTCTTTCGGAGGAAAGGGGTATTGTCTCCATCTGGTGGCCGCTCTGGGGTCTTGCAACATTGAAAGTTAAAATTGACCTTTGACACCTAGCTGGATTGAAGTAAAAAACATCAACAGTTTGCATAATAACGCTCTGTCTCCATCATCTGGACAGAGAATAGAAGTAACGTATCTCTCTACCTCCGTCTCCTGGACAGAGAACCAAAGCGTTTTTAAAGACATTGGATGCAAACATTGTCTCGTCAAATAATTTGGTGATTACCTGTAGATTAAAACTTTTAGTTGAATAAAATTAGACGCCACCAAAGAAAATAAATAGATACATTTGGAAATAAGACGATATAAAGTTTGTTTTGCTGTGTCGTGAAGAACTCATTTATTTATCAAAATATTTAAAATATATTATCGTGCTTTGCTTTGTCAGCTGTCTGCCCTATTTGAAAAAATGATTTTTTCCCCTCCTTCCATTTGTGTTGCCAGTATTCCCATATTGTGTGATATAAGCTATTTTTGTTTCATTTTTGTTTTTCCCCATTAGAAACAAACAAACAATCAAACATATATGTATGAAATTATTTTTATTTTCATTTTCATTTTCGTCTTTTTTATTTTGTTTCATTTTATTTTGTTTTTATTTTTTATTTTTTATCTCTTTGATGATACAACGAATAATCCAGATTACCTTGATTAATAAGAGCCCCATTTGTAATTCATTTTTTAAAAAATTTCTCAAGGAAAATTAAAAAAAAAAAAGAAAAAAAAAGAAAAAAGTAAGGGAATAACTGAAACTACATAAATACAGAACAGCTAACTTTATTAGACGCGAACACAGTAATTAATAACAGTTGAGAAAAGAAATATACGCCCAAATTAAAATGTATTTCTGGCCTGAGTGTACGGTTTGAGCATTTGCTGTCACAGCCATGGATGATTTTCAAAACATCGCCAATTCAGGTGATTTGAAGGAATGGGTCATCTGGAAGATGGAAGGATTTGCAAAAAAGAAGGGAGAGAAAGGCACAGAGACCAGAAAAGAAATCGAGAAGCTATGGACAAAGTGGGAAAATAAGGGATTAATCTCCAACAACCCAGCTGCTCCACTGCCTAATCCTGCCTCTATCATGTGCATCAGCACACATGCAACCGGAGAATACAATGAGGCTAAAACTGACTGGGAAAAAAGAAGAAAACACGTATGGGGAAAAGGGACGGTGGAACACAAAAAAGTTAAATCTGAAATAACAAAAACTGTGTGTAATCTCATGACCATAGCATGGCGTGCAAAAGCCGAGTGTCATGACCGGCTCAAAAAGCCATGACAAAAGATAGTGAGACGGGGGTAAGCGCAACAATTAACAATATTTATTTAAATAAAGTACATAAATCATAATAATGCTATGAGGTGTGAACGTATGGTTATCAGTGTGTCTGCCGATGAGTGCTGGTGAGTGATGAGTGCTAAGTGTTGTAAAGTGTAAAAACCAGGCCACAGCCAACAAAACAAGACAATGGCGCCGGAGGAAAAACCAGGTCCTTCTGGTCAGAGAGAGCTAGATCGACTGAGACGGCCGCTCTTAACACTTCCAGGAGACTGGCCAGGTGCTCCTAGTTTCAAGCCCCGCCCACTGAGATACCTGCAAACAGGAAGGAAGGGACACACAAAGCAGGCCATAGAACAGCAGGGGGCCGTCAAAGAGAAGGAAAAGAAGAAGACAACGATGCTACAAGAGAAGGGAGCCCCCACACTCTCTACATCCATTGAAAGCCCAGTACCGCCCCCTATAGGTGTTGCAGGGTTATACCCAACCCTAGTGGACACAAACAACCAAACACCTCCCCCGCCCTATCTACCCGAGTTTTATAACAACAATCCATTCAGGCCAGTGACTCAACCAATACTACAAGCTCCTACTCTCACAATTAAAGGAGGAACACTGGAAATTGAAGAACCAGTTGGAGGCACAATATAAACACACGGAAGCCCAAGTACAATAATGGCTGACATAGCTGATATAATTGGCTCTCAAACAATGCAAATGCCAGACCTGCCCCAGCCTGTCATGACTCATGGCCCAAAAGAACACACTCAAGCTCAACTACAGGATGCAGGAAAAGCAGGCGTTCTCCGGGATCTGAGAACATTAGACAACAGCTTCGGTGGATCATCAATATCCTGCCAGGGTGCTGCTGCTCCTAAGTCTGCCATTTACGGACCAATTTCTGGATTGGATGTTCCATGTGCAACTGATGCTATGGGAATCCCAGTAATACCCCGATGATCTCCTAATCGCAGGCCACCGTCATTCACATCAACCCCAGACAACCGGAGAGCAGAATTATTACTCACTCCTGGAGAAGAGGGGGATCATGAACCTGAATGGCTGCTAAGTGAAGAAGATCCTGACCACTGGGCACCAACTGGAACTCAGGTGTTGGAAGGCACAGTAACTGGAACCATTACAGGACACCTGACCCAACCCCTACCTGCGCCTCGCAGATATCATCTCAGGAGCAAGAGCTTGCAGCAATTAGGCAACTACCCCCTCCGACTGGCAGGGAGTGTTACAACAGTCAATGTCCCGTTTGGTCACAGGGATATGCAAAGTTTGATTTCGAAGCTGCCACCTCTCACTTCAGGAGCCTCACCATGGATAACTGCCCTGGAGAGCAATACAGCAGGAGAGGTTTTGTGCCTCGGAGACATAAGAGCGCTGCTGTCAAGAACAGAAGGAAGCAGACAAACTGACAAGCTCCTCGAAGAAGCAGGAGCCGACACTAAAACAGCGAATTCAGAGCCATTCAACAGCTCCAGAAATATGCTGTGGGAAGTTTTGAGGAGAACACATCCCACACCGAGAGATCTGAACAGTGTCAATTCACTCATGATGGGAGAGGAGAAGGCATTCAAGAATACTTGAAGAGAGCTGAAGAGGTGTGGGAAGAACACATGGGCTCCAGACATGATGTAAATGATTCTACGATTATTCTCTGGAGAGCCCAATGTCTGAAAGGAATGCCCCAACAAGTCAAAGAAAAGCTGGAAGAAGTCGTCGGCTTGAATGGAAAGCCTGCCATGGAATGGAGGGAGCATGTCATACACTGGTGGAGAGTCTACAACAAAAAGAAGACAGATGAAAAGGAAGAAATAGACAGATTGTCTGCTGCACTGTTGAAACAACAACTTTTGGAGAAAACTGCTCAACAAATAACAAAAACTAAGCAGATGGTTGTCAGCTCCCCTGCAGCACTCACAGACAACCTACAGGCGGCAATCACACAGGCTGTTCAGACGGCAATAACAGCTCAACAACCAGCAAAAACCAATGATAATCACAATGGTAACAAGTGGAGCTACAGAGGAAGAGGAAATCAAAATCAGATGAGGGGAAGAGGAGACTACAAGTATAACAAGAACTGCTATGGCTGTGGAGAAAGTGGCCATTTCATCAGAAGCTGTCCAAAAAACCCCCAAAATCAACAGGGACAAGGCCAGAATTCACAGTGGCAGGGACACATACCAATTTACAGCGGACCACCAACTAACGCTGTGGTTGGACAGATGCCAGTTTACAGTGGAGCACCAGTCAACACTACAGTTGGCCAGCCGCCACAGGTCAGCCAGATGTCACAGGCTGGCTATCAACCACAGACTTATTGACGGGGTCTTGAGACCGGTGCAGGACAGCTGACATCACCTTCAGCGGAGCCAATGGTAACCTGCACAATCAATGGTGAGAAATGTGAATTCATGGCTGACACTGGAGCAGCAATATCCAGTATCAACACACCCCAACCTCTATCCTCTCATTCTCTCACCATTGTCGGATACTCAGGAGTACCAGAGGTCCAACAATATACAAAACCATTGGCTGTCCATTTCGGACCTCAGAGATTACATCATCAGTTTCTCTATGCCCCTAACTGCCCTGTCAATCTCCTGGGAAGAGATCTCCTCACCAAATTGGGACTGACAATACAGTGCTGTGAGAAAATTACATAGCCTTCCCATTTATTATCAAATGTGCTTTAAGGACAAGAGGGGGAGAGAGATTGTCACACTGCCTGAGGTGTCACAAGAGCCACAGGTGGGGGCACATCCCCACATTGGAATGTACACAAAGTTTAGATAAGTTAACATTTACTGTCCCATCTGTTACATCAAAGGGTCACTGTCCTGGGAAGACAGGACACACCAAAATATCAAAGAGTCATTTATCTGTAAAGAAGATGTTTTATGACTGTTGTAAATGAATGTAACCTCCTCTCTGTTTCTGTACTTAAGGGATGACAATTTAGAGTTTGTGAGAGAATGCGTTTACGCCTTCTACTCCACGCTGCGTGTTATTAAATGACATCTGATTCATACGCTGAAGTCTGAAATTCTTCGGAGATTTAGCAACTCTCTACCTCACAAGGAGAATTTCCACGACATTTTGGCGACGAGGTGATGGGATGGACGATTCGCTGACTGCTGCCTGCGCCTGAACTGAAGGAAACTGCCGGCAGGGAAAATTCCACTCCGACAAACGGAGGATTGGATCCCACCTGAAAATTCGGGCGCAGACGTGGCCAGCGGACGCGCCACAAATAAGTGAGTACGGCGTTTTGAATCATTTGCTCAATTCTAAAAGCCTAGGTTGACTTTTGTAATACCTGTGTGGTTGAAAGTCATATTCCCCATGTAAAACCTGTGTGGTCGTGGGTGATAAAAACGTCCGTGTGAAGAGACGTTCATTCCATATAAAGCTGTGTGATTGGAATGTTTTTAAGGTAAAGGGCTCAATGAGGAGCGCCTTTTTATTTCCCTTGTAATACCTGTGTGGTTTTGGGTAGATAATTTCCCTTGTAATTCCTGTGTGGTTTTGGGTAGAAAAACGAGAAAAAAGTAAAAAAACAAAAAACGAAACGCAGCGCGAGGCTGTCAGCACTTAACGAGTACAACAGGCGAATGAATTGATTATTATATACCTACGGTGTGAAGAAAATTTCAAGGGACTGTAGATTTTCAGATGCTACTTACTGATGAGTAGATATTAAATAGTGGTCGACCGAAAACCTGATAACAGGTAAAATAAGAATATAATAGAATATAATATAATAATATGATCTTATGTGAGCTACTGTAATAATGATTTGATGCAGTATACCATTATATGAGGCCCCACTATGATAAAATGGGCGTATGAGTGATATGAATATACGAAATAAGTATAAAGAATAAACTTTGTTGTAACATTCAGTGACTATAGTATACAGATTGTATGCTATAAAAGGGTGCGTTGCTTGGAACGAATGTGTCATACAAACCACCTGGCTGAATAATTTGCTCAAAGTTAGTGTGTGATGTGATGAGATCCAACCATACACTGTATGGAAAGATCAGTGTGATTGTGAAGTTTTGTGTGAATGATAAGCCCATTGAAAGTTTAAGCAAATCTGTCCCTGTGAGTCACTAAAAAAATATGAGGAACAAAATGGGGAAATTAATAAATGTATCCGACCTTTTTACAGGCTCTGCTGAATTAAGAGCAGACAAATGGGGAAAATGTGGTTAAGGATTTCAACTTTGGCATTTTGTCACCCTTGAGGTGTTTCCAATAAAAGGCAAATTAAGCACAGAATGTTTTGAGATGGTGTAGAGTATGTTGAAAGAGAAGGTAAAATGAAAGTAGGGAAGAAACAGATGGACTGATAAATTGTTTTTTTTTTCAAAATCAGTAGCATGATTGAAAGAAATCTGAGAAGAGGGTTTCAGTAAGAAAAGAAAGAGAGAAAAGAATGTAGGGCTAGAATTTTATGAAATGGACCTCCTCCCTGCTGTCTCCACACCTACATCTCTTCAGCGACACCTTCTCCACATGTGGTCAAACACCCCAAGATGACTTTAAGAAAAAAGGGGAGAAACAAATACACCCTGACTTTTCAGCCGTCTTCCTATCTCCTAAACAGCAACAAATTAACCTGCTTCTCCAAGACAGACTTTTCTCCAGTAGCAGATTCTGCTGACTGCTGGGTGCGGAGTGAAGATCACAGAAGGATGATGTTTCCCTAATTCCATGCCAAGGCAAACAGGAATGCAGACTGTCATTGAGATCCAGAAGTGTTTGTATACAGGCCATACCAACTGAACGAAATGAAGGAGGTTGCAGAGGAGGCACCTGACAAAGACTGGAGTTTTGGTCTGCCACAGAATCCTGGACAGAGATTACAGTCTAATAACAAAAAGCAAGAGGAGACGAAGACTGAATCCACATCCATCAATGAGAATGTAACAACACTGGAAGAAGACTGATGATACAAAGGGAAGCTGATGGGAACCCTGAGTTTAATCAGCAAAAAGGCGAGATCCAGAAGAATCCTGACCACATGAAGGTGTCTGCTCATTCACCAAGAGACAACCAGAGGAGACAGTGGAGGAAGGTCAGAGCATTTGAACAAGCACGTAGACATGAGCAAAATTTGACACAAGTACTGATGACACACACACACACACACACACAGAAACACTGATTGACTGATAAAGACTAAGAAAATTGCTTCTAACACTATTAATAGTTACATTTCTGGGGATAAAAGATGCAAAATTCCCTAAAGTTGTTGAAGTCAGTATTTTGTCATTCAGCCTACCATAAATTAAGGTGCCATTGTTGACTTCCTAAATCTCACCATGTACCTCCCCCATCTTGCCTGAAAGGAAAACATATGGAGGGTGGAGATCATTAAAACACCTTAGGGTCATAAATGAAGCTGGTCAGCATCCAGCAGATGTTCTAACACTAATGTTAAACATTCTATCAGACTGGGTTTTTCAGTTATGATTTTAACAAATGCATATTGTAGCATTCCTGTTCATCCTGACTCACAGTTCTGGGTTGCTTTCACTATCAATGGTAAAAATGTCATACTTGGATGCAGATGCCATAGGGTTTTTCTTCTCCAATTTCACTTTGGATTGCAGTAGAGCTGAAAACTTAGCATTAGCGACCATTGTGTGTTATTACACTTTTCAGTATTTGACAATGTTTGTGCATATGTTTTCCTATGCAGGAGCATTGTCAATCTGAGACAGTGTATCCATTTTAGTCTTCTGGCAGAAAACAATCCTAAATTTTTAAAGGAAACGTTGCAAATTCTCTTTAAAATGAAATGCGTTATTTTACTCCGGAAGATCGTGAATTGGGTACCGATTACATCCACAATCTTGGATGTTAAAAAAATCTGCAAATTAAATTAAAATAAAATGATTGCCTTATTGAATTTAGCAGGCTATTGTTGTCCATGGATTTGATAAAATTGTGGAGATCTCCCAACCCCTATATAATCACATATGGGGGTAGACAATTGGCCATGACTGACTTTTTGACTTGGACTCCTGACGCAGAGAAAGCTTTTACTGATTTAAAACAAGCTTTTTCGAGTTCCCTTTGCCTACAGCTACCAGACACTCCCACAATTTAAAATGTTTTGTTTTTTCTGAATGTAATGAGTTTTAGGACAGAAAATTCTAACTCTGTCACATGGTGACAAACGACCTGTGGGATACTATTCAAAAAAGATGTCCACAACAGAGTGAGGTATGGTTGCATGTCTCAAGGCTGTAGCAGCTGCTACCGAAGCAGTGCTGTTTACAATTGACATTTTTGCTATGTACCATCTTAATATACATGTCCCACATGCTGTAAAGTTTTTATTTACAGGAAACCTGCCCACCTTAACCCACCTAAACTGCTACACTAGCAAAATGTGTTGCTGACAATGACTCACGTAACTTTCTAAAAAAGTTCTGTCTTTTTAACCCATAAATTTTGGTCCTGACAGCTCAAGATGGAGAATCACACCCCTGTCTGAAAGTGGTCGTTACGATGTCAAAACCAACAGATGCACTCTTTGACACTTTCCCTCATTAACCTTAACTCTGTTTTTCTTTTAGATAATTCTGCTGTGAGAAATCCAACAGATGGATCCCCTTGAGTGTCATATGAAATGTACTAACTATGATATAGTTGACAGTACTAATATTCCAAATAACCTGTCTGCTCTGGCAGCGTTTTTTATCTTTTCCATTTTTAGGACCGGGAATAATATCACAGTACATACGGACTCTCAGTATGCATTTAAAATGTCATGATTTCACACATTATAGGAAATCAAGTTTCTTACTTCTACAGGAAGATCTACTGATCCTACAAGTCAAATCATTAACCCTTTGTCTGCATTACTTCTACCTATGCTAATGTAAAGCTCATACAAGTGCTAATGAACCTGTGTCACTGGGAAATGAAGCTGCTAAGACAGCTCATCAGAATCAGAATACTGTATTTTTAGAAGAAATTGTTTTTGTTTTTCAGATACTCCATGCAAAGTAACATAGAGGTACAACATGAGTGGAAACAAGTGCTAAGATAAAGATATAAATAAAACAGTAAAATACACTATAAAATGAAATTAGATAAAATATACAATAAAATGATATATTAATAAAGTAGACAATCTGGGCATATATACAATATGAAATGAAATGGTGAGCGTTCTACATGAAAATGAGAATAAGTAATTATAGTTTTGTTTGCTCTGTTTTCTATAAATAGCCATATGATTCTGGTCTTCAAAGCAAGGAGTGGTGCAGTTTTGATGACCACAGGCAGGAATGACTTCCTGCTACTTTTTTTTTTTTTTTTTTTCACCTGTCTCCCTGACTCCACAGATATTTAATTTTATCTGTCTTTTAATAAAGTCTATCTGCTTCAAACAGAAGCTGATGCGGTAGAAAACATTCTATGGAAATAGGAAAAAGTTTATTGAAGTCCCATCTGACCTCTGGTTTGGTGTAAACGGCCTCCCAGTACTGCCAAAAGCCATACTTCCCTTCTTTGAAAAGTTTGACACATGGTCTTGACCATGTATCAAAAGGGAGGATGTAGAATATTGTAAATAGACTGTGGCATACGGAAGGATTTTTCAACTTTTTGTTAAAAAACTTTGTTAAAAATTGTGTGCTTTGTTAAACTTAAAATGTCGGCAGAGGCACAGCCTTCCCCATAGGTCTCTCCCCAAAAAATAAATAAATAAATAAATAAATAAATAAGAATAAATAATTAACAAGTAATAATGGATCACACTTACAAATAAATAATAATAGTAATGAGTAATAATTAAACATAATAAATAAATGTTAATAATTTTATTCAAAACATCTCATAAAAATTTTTTTAAAAAACCTGCACATAAACCTAAAATCACATTGTGATAGCTAGTGGAGGTGCAGTGGAACCCGCTAACCAGACCCTAAAAACAAAATTGACTAAACTGATAGCAGAAACAGATATGTCATGGATTTATTTTTTACCTTGCATTGGTTTTATGAAAGATTGCCCACATAAGATGACTAGACTGTCTCCTTACGAGATAATTACTGGCTGTCCTTTAAAAATAATTAACACCCCGTTTTCCTCAAAACAGGTTAACTCTCACCGAATTGGATGCTGATAGTTTTAAGATAGTGTTGTGCATTTAACCATGTTCTTTGAAGATAATCTTCCATAGGTGGAAGCAGTCCTTCTGGAGCCTACGATGGTGCAAACTCCACAATATCCAGCCTGGAGACTGGACAGTGATAAAAGAACCTGAGGAGGAAGCACTGGAGTCAACCACGGTGGTCAGGACCACATCAGATGCTGCTAACAATGCCCACTGCTGTCCGGATAACTGAGAGGGACACCTGGATCCATGCATCCCAGTGCAAGCCTTTTCCGAGCCATGCCACTGAAGGAAGGACAACGACCTAACCTGCAGAGTGCTGAGAGAGGACGCCGTTGGACGATTATGACTGTGGTCTTCATCCTTGTTTTTGGTCACCACAATGGCCATTATCCAATCCTGTTTTTCAATGGAACAAAGTTTCAAACCACCAACTGATTCACCTGCAGTCATCAATCACACTAATATCATCCATACAGATACTCAGACACCCCATCTCTTACAGAAGGGTAAAAATGGACTGTCTACGAGAGCAGAAGAAGATACAGAAGAACTAATGCAGGATCAAACAATCCTGAAAGGACATAAAACTAAAACTTGCCACAGAGCAAGTGATCCGAAGAAGAAGAGAACTGTTTTGAGAAAGAAAATGAGTGGAAGCCCTGGGTTTTTTGATGCTGATGAACTCTTTGATGAAATGGGCTCCAGGAAACCCATATGATGATTTAAATGATGAGTTGATCTAATTCTGTTCTTTAATACTAATTGTTTGAATAAATTTGTTTTGTTTGTTTGTATTTTGTTTTTGTTTTTGTTATTCACAGTAGAAACTTATAGCTGTAAACATTTTGAAGCTGTTAAAAAATTCCTTTCCTATTTTTGAAACTTTCAATGTAATTTCTCAAAATGTTGTGTTGACACTTTTGTGTCAAAAGGGAGGAATGTGAGAAAATTACATAGCCTTCCCATTTATTATCAAATGTGCTTTAAGGACAAGAGGGGGAGAGAGATTGTCACACTGCCTGAGGTGTCACAAGAGCCACAGGTGGGGGCACATCCCTACATTGGAATGTACACAAAGTTTAGATAAGATAACATTTACTGTCCCATCTGTTACATCAAAGGGTCACTGTCCTGGGAAGACAGGACACACCAAAATATCAAAGAGTCATTTATCTGTAAAGAAGATGTTTTATGACTGTTGTAAATGAATGTAACCTCCTCTCTGTTTCTGTACTTAAGGGATGACAATTTAGAGTTTGTGAGAGAACGCGTTTACGCCTTCTACTCCACGCTGCGTGTTATTAAATGACATCTGATTCATACGCTGAAGTCTGAAATTCTTCGGAGATTTAGCAACTCTCTACCTCACAAGGAGAATTTCCACGACAGTGCTCTAAAGAAGGTCTGCTGATCCAACCCCCGTCGATACCGGCTGATACCTGCCAAAGGATTTTGTACATGGCACCCACCCAGGAGCCTAAAGAAAGGCAAACACAAGTGTTCTGGTCCAGACTACAGCCAGCAGGAGAAAAAACTCCACACATCCTGTACACATACATGGAATGGAGACCATGGATTCAAACCCAGCTGACATACACTGAGCCACCTGACCCTCTGCATTGTACCTACAATTACCTCACCGCCCCAGATGAAGAGTATCTCCAAGCTTGGGAGGAGGAAAAGGAGGGTCTGACTGAAACCCTTACAACCAAACACATCTACCTTGGTGAGCAGGGTGCGGCTGCACACTGTCTCTTAACACCAGAACAACTCCAATGGTACGCTTCATCAAGCACAGCAGAACCTCACATCACCCTGGCAATTGGAGTGGGTCACGAGGCAAAGTCACTGGGCCCGATGATCAAAAAAGCAATAAGTCTTCATTGGACACCCACCGACTCGCCCCTGTTTTTTCGCAATGAAGAGACTAATATGTGGAGAATCTCCTGCAACACTACTGATCAAGGGGTACTGGAGAAACAAAACCTCACCAGGTACTATGAGTCGGACACAACTGATCATCCAGACACATCAAGACTGCTCAACAGTCTGCCACCAACTCTCTGGACGACAAGTCCTTACGATGTGGGTCTGATCATCAAACATCCTGTCGATGTCCGTCCTTTGCCAAACCAGTCTCCTGTTTGGAGGCCGCAATACCGTCTCAAGCCTGAACAGGAAGCTGGCATCGCTGACACTATTGAAGGTTTGCTGAAAGCAGGCGTCCTCATCCCCTGCCGCTCACAGTGGAACACACCTATCCTCCCTGTTGCTAAAGCAGGTAACAAAGGATGGAGAATGGTTCAAGACTTCAGAGCAGTCAACGACGCCACTGAAGTAGCGGCTCTAACAGTACCTGACCCCTATCTCGCTCTCCAGAACCTCATACCTCAGCATAAGTATTTCAATGTCATCGACCTGGCAAATGCATTCTTCTGCCTCCCCCTGACTCAAGCCTCACGGCAGCTGTTCGCCTTCATGTACAAAGGAGCGCAATACACCTACACTTGTCTCCCACAAGGATGCAGGGACAGCCCCGGCCTGTTCAACGCTGCACTCCGAAAGGATCTCCTCGACTTGGTGTTGCCAGATGATGTCGTCTTGATCCAATACGTTGATGATCTCTTGTTGGCAGCACCCACAGCTGAGACCTGTCTCACAGCTACACACTCACTTTTGGCCAAAGTGGCAGCATCCAGCTACAAAGTCAAAAAGGAAAAGATCCAGGTGTGCAGAAGAGCTGACACATTCTTGGGACGCACCATCTCTGGAGCAGGTCACACTTTGACGACAAGCCAGCGAAACTCTATCCTCACTCATGGCAAGCCTGTCACAGTCCAACACATGCTGGCTTTCCTGGGACTGACTGGCTACAGCAGGAATCATGTTGCTGACTATATCAACCTGACACAACCACTCAGAGACATGCTGTCCGTGGTTGGAAACAGAAACCTCACTGCCACACTGTTCTGGACACCTGAGGCTGAAGAAGCGTTCACACGCACTAAGCAAGCACTAGCATCTGCTGCAGCTTTAACAAGTCCAGACTACTTGTCAACATTTAACTTGGATGTTTCTGAAAAGGAGGGCATTGTGAATGCAGTCCTCTATCAGAAAAAAGATGGAGAGAGAAGAGTGCTGATGTATCACAGTTCCAAACTAGACAACATGGAAAAAGGTCAAGGAGGGTGTGCTCGTCACCTCGCCGCACTGGCAAAAGCCATAACAAAGACGGAACACATGGTGATGTGTCATCCACTCAAAGTCAACACAAACCATGGAGTAGTGGCATTCCTAAACTCCAGTGCATTCACTTTCTCAGCAGCAAGAAAGATCAAAATCACAGCTGCATTGACACAGCCACATATCACCTACCACGCCGAAGGGACCAATATGGCTGCCAACATGACAACAGAAGAACACCTCCCACATGACTGTGCTGTAATTGCAGCCAAAGACATCAGACTCAGGCCAGACCTGCAAACAGAGCCTTTGCTAACACCGGACTTGACACTATACACAGATGGATGCTGCTACAAAGGAGAACATGGCAATGTTGCCTCCTATGCGGTCGTGAAGCAAGACCAACAGAAACACGAAGTCATCGACCAAGGGATAATCCCACAACCGGCCCTAGCACAACTGGCTGACGTAATTGGATTGACAAAAGCCCTACAACGGAGTGAAGGGCTTAGAGTAAACATCTACACTGACTCCGCCTATGCTCATGGAGCTGTGCATGTGGATGGTCCACAATGGATGAGAAGAAGTTTTCTGACAACTGCCAGCACACCTGTGAAACATAGAGAGCAGCTGGAAGAACTGATCAAAGCTGTACTTCTTCCGAAAGAAGTGGCAATCATGAAGTGCAAAGGGCATGCCAAAGGATCCTCGGATGTAGTAAGAGGAAACGAAGCTGCGGATGCTGCTGCCAAAAAGGCTGGAGGATACAAAGGACAAATGATGGCTGTCCTAGCCACAAATTTACCAGAACTGACAGAGAATGACATCAAAAACATGCAAGAGGAAGCTGGAGTCTACGAGAAAAACGAATGGATCAAGAAAGGGGCCACACAAAAGGAGGGACTATGGAGATCTCATGATGGAAGAATCATCACTCCTTCGAAATTGTGCCAGCTACTCCTGAAGCAAGCTCATGGGCCAGCACATGAGAGCAAAAAGACCACGTTGAAGAACATAGACATTCTATGGTGGCATCCATTCATGACTGACATGGTAAACAACTATGTGGCTGAGTGCAGTGTGTGCAACGGCCACAACCCCAAACCAGTCTACAAATGCCCAATGGGCAAATTTCCTGTCCCAGATGCCCCATTCAAAGACATCACCATCGACTACACTGACATGGGGGCAGACAACAGAGTGCAGGGTTTAAGATACCTTCTGGTGATGATTGACAGATACACCAAATGGGTAGAAGCAATTCCCTGCCGAAAAGAAGACGCCAAAACGGTTGTCAAATGGCTGAGAAATGAACTCATTCCCCCGATATGGAGTTCCACGCTCCATCAGATCAGACAACGGATCTCATTTTAACAACAAACGCTTGGCAGAAGTAGAGGCAGCGTTAGGGATCACACACAGATTCGGAAGTGTCTATCATCCTGCGTCACAGGGGATAGTTGAGAGAGCAAACCAAACATTGAAGCGAAAAATCGCCAAAATTTGCGCAGGTACTAAGCTCACATGGGTAGACGCTCTGCCTTTGGCGTTAATGTCAATGAGAAACTCTCCACACAGCAAAACACACTTCTCACTCCTCATGAGTTGTTGACAGGCCGTCCTATGCCAGGTCCGCCCAGAGAGGGAGGACACCTCCCTACTCTTGATGTGTGGCAGATTGACTGTGACGAATATATGTCTGCTCTGACTAACCTGACACGAGTTTTGTGCAAACAGGTGCAGAGTGTGGAGGACGGGCCAGAGGCAACCCAACCGAAGACTCCTGTTATAAGTGTGGGTGACTGGGTACAGGTGAAAGTCCACAAGAGAAAGTGGTCTGAGCCCAGGTGGACAGGACCGTATGAGGTAATTGAATGCACCTCAAATACAGTCCGTGTAAAAGGCAAAACAGGAGCAAATTGGCACCACCTGACACATTGTGTTCCAGCTGCACCACCATCTCGCACTTTAAGCGAGATTAGAACTGATTTGAAAGAACAGGTTGCAGGCACCAAAACTTAGGTTTCTATTTGAACAGCTAAACAAACCTCTGCCTGCTGCCGCTCTGGTGGAGAGATGGAGATAAACAGACCATGGCACCCATTTCGCCTACCAGGTTTCTGTGGCCTCAGAGGAACTATGATCTGCCTCCTTGTGGTGGCACTGATGATAGTTCTTCCCTTAGGGTGGATTGAATTTCACTCTAAGACCAAACATGACACCAATCCCACTCATGACAACAAACACAGGCATAAGAGGTCCACCATGATGAATCACCGTCCAATCACACTCCAATTCTTTGAAGGTGTTGATGGTGCTAATCAATTTGACTTGTGTGACGTGATTCCTTGTGACCGTTTTCAGAAAAAACACATCCGTTCTGATAAATATTTGTGCACTTTTGCTAATTATGAAAACAATGCTGGGAGTTTGACTAAAGCCTCTTGCTCCATTTGGGCAGATGTGATTTGTAACACTGGAGACTCTGACTGGGGGTATCAGCTTGAAAATCCGGCTAAATACCGTCTTGAAATTTACAAAGGTGAGAGAATAGATAACTACTCACCCGGCCACTGCAATCCCATTGTAGTCTCTCTAAAGAACCCCCGCCTTAGTGATGCTCGCAGTTATGTGCTGGGGTCTGCCGAAAGTGGCAAAGATCCCGAGGGATTGGTAGTGATAACAGTGATAGCACCAAATACCACCACATTTGATCGTTACAAAAAGTTATCTACCAAGACAAATTCAGACCCTCGTGTGAAATATTTTGACATTTCCGCTCCTGGTGCTGCCTTAGTCTATGAAACTGGCTATCATGATGAGAACTTGTGGTTGGACTGGATGTATTTCACTGCTATCTCTAACAATCTCACTAATTGTATAGCTTGCTCCACAGCCAGACCAACTCTCACCACAGTGCCAGCACCACTATTTCCAACATCGGACAAAGAGGGGTTTGAGTGCATGTTACAGTTGCACATGATGCCAAAACCCCCCAACTGCCAGGCTTTGAGTAAGTTGTTCCCTGTTGCAGGTGCTGCCATTGCTCCTCCCATCTTCACTGCAAAAGAGGGTAAATATGTCTGTCTGTTGCGTGACAACACAGCTTATGTCGGACGTATGCCCCAGTCATGGTGTAATTACACTCTAGATGTTACAAGCAGATCTGACATGAAAAATCTGAGAGTTGGCCGCCGGATTTGTTCTGGTATTGTGGAGGGACTATTTTACGTAATGTGTTGCCACCTGCTTGGTCTGGAGTGTGCACTCTAGTTCGCTTAGCCATCCCTATCACACTGATAGGTGAGAAACGGGCTGCTGCCCTTGCCCGCCACCACTCACGCCCCAAACGCACTACCCTTGCTGATTTTGATATGACTGTGACCTCCCCCACTTATTTTGATGCTATAGGTGTCCCCCGAGGTGTGCCTGATGAATACAAATTAGCCAACCCCATTTCTAACGGTTTTGAATCAATTTTCCCTTGGATTACCACAAACAAAAACGTTGACAGAATTAATTTGGTTCACTATAATGTCCAGACACTTGCCAATAACACCCGAAATGCAGTTATGGGTATCTCAGGACAGCTGTCAGCAACATCTCTCATGGCACTGCAGAATAGAATGGCTCTTGACATGATGCTCGCGGAGACAGGTGGTGTGTGTGCTATGATAGATGGTACGTGTTGTACTTACATTCCCAATAACACTGCACCTGATGGATCGGTGACGAGGGCTTTAATCGGCCTTAAGACTCTAGCTCATAAAATGGCCGACGACTCTGGAGTTGACAATTTTGTTCAGGATTGGCTATATTCGGTTTTTGGGAACTGGCAGGGTCTTATCATGCCAGTCCTTATGTCAATTGCTGTTTTCATTGCCATTATTACCTGCTGCGGTTGTTGTGCAATCCCATGTATAAGAACTCTGGTTAACCGTCTCATCACCACTGCCCTGTCTAAAGAAACTGCCCCCTCTCCCTACCAAATGCCACTGATTGAAGACGGTATGGAGGACGTTATTGACCATATATTTAACCCCATGAATACCGACAATCTCAGTATTGACCCCACATTTGATTTAATCGATCTCCCGAGCATCCTGGCTGATGAGTGAGACTGCTGACTTATATCAGTCTTACTGAGACAACCCAAAGGGTTTTTAACCCTGCAAGCTCTTTTGGCTATTTAAGTTGTTTAACTTAAATGTGACGTTTTCATTTTTCATTTTTGTTTTTGTTTTTATTTTTCTATTTTCATTAATTGCATGATGTTTTTCTTTTGCTGTTGGTGTGGGAAATACTGAAGAAAGACAAACATGAAATGAACAGAAAAGAGAGAAAAAAAAAAAAAAAAGACAAATATATACCTTTTCATATATCCTCAATCACGTTTTGCTTCGCCAGATCAATAAGTCTCCATTTATTTTGATTTTGTTAGATTTTTATAAAGGTGTGTGATATTAATGATGAATAGGGTTTTATGGTTGGTGATTATGTCTTATAAATTACAAATTATTTTTGATAATTAAAATTTAAGATCGAAGATTGTGATTTATGATTTTTGGATTTATGATTATGGTTATGATTAAGATTCACGATACATGATTATTAATTATGATTTAAGATTTTTGTGATTATTTCACTTTGGTGATTATGATTGTGCAGTTCTTTCCCTCTCCCTTAGCTATTCACACCTAGTTGGTGTGAAAGGAGGGACTGTTAGGATTTATACATCTTCATTATGCCCCTCTATGCCCCACGACCCCTCAGTATGCCCCCTATGACCCCGGCCTACTAAAAGACTGCCCGTGACTCCCCTCAACAAACACACCACTCATGAAACTGCACACACATCATTCATTGCTCATTAAATTATGACGTCTGCCACACTGTGACACATATAGATTGTCTTTGCCATCTTTCCCTATTATCTCACATTATTAAGAGTTGCACATATCCTGCTGACTGAGATGGTCAAAAGCGAACAGAACATATTCACACATCCCTTTCACACATGAAGAGGCCTCCAAGGCCAGCGATATCACCTCCCAAATCCCTTGTGCGTATGAGACAGTGAAGGCGCCATAAACAAAGGCAGATAGCGGGGAACAGGCAGTTGAGGCCAGGAACAATTTGTTTTCTTCAACAGGGTGACGTCTCCAGGAATCATGGTTTGTGTGTCGAGAAACTGGGACCAGTTTGTGCACCAACGATGGGAGGGCTAAAGTCTAAACCACGGTTTCTCCCCACCTTTTCACTCGATTGTCCAATAATAGTATTCATCCTATCTATATGGTTGACCAATGACAATTCAACACATACGTTGTGACAACAATATATAATGTATTACATGCTGAAATTCTGTCTCTTTTTTTGTGCGATTGGTTGCAGTTAACAGCGTTGCTGCTTAGGGCTCTGCTGCCTGCGATTTTTCAAACAGAGAAAGACCTTGATCAAGCTTTTTGCTTTTGCTTAATGATGCAATTCTTCTTATTAAATAGTTAACAGTACGTCGTAGTCTGTCTTCTATTTGGTCTGTCTACTTTCACCTCTCAAACAAACGAACACGCCTGACACTGCCGGGGCTGTCCATATCTCTCATCGAGCGCTTGCATTGCACAGGTGAAAGGATTGAGGGCATTGGCGTAGGCTAGCGCCAGGCGTCGGGCAGCATCTACTTTAAGATGATCTAGCAGCAAATGGTACTTGTAGTGCTCTGATTCATCTGGGTGTATCAAATTCGCCAAGGCCATCTTCAGCATCATGTACTGGGTCTCATCTTCCTTTGTCAGGTTAGGAAAGGAGGGACCCTCTATTTTCCCATGTCTGTAAGGTCTGGCAGGTAGATATGAATAGACAGCTGGAGAGGGGCCGATATCAGACCGTTGTGGCTGGCTATATAGATCAGCAGCATGATGAGGCCGAGAGGAAGGATAGTGCCACGTTGGTACTGGATGGCTATAGAGCTGTTGAGCTGCCTCGTAAGAAGTGGGTGGAGGAGGCCCCGGAGGAGATAGAGACACATAGTGGGAGCTACACCTTGACGATATGGATCGGTGAACTGGAGGTGGAGCGCTGAAACTAAGGTGTTCAGATCGGCGACTCAAATCATCTACGGGCAGATTGTTATAGGGGGGTTCAGGAGGTGAAGACTGCAGTGGAGCATTCAAGGCTGTGCGGCTAGGATATACAGGCGGGACACCAATGACGGATGGATTGCTCTGTTCTCGTACTTCTCGCTGTGTGGCAAAGTTAGGAGCTGCTGGTAGGTAAGGCTGCAGTCCATCACTCTGAGGTGCTGGTGTACTCGTTGATACCCTGGATCCAAGGTGAAGGGAGGTAGCTGAACTCATCAGCACGTTCTGTTGCTCCAACTGCTCCATCTCTTTTCTTGCAGTTTCGGCCAGCATCCGATTTGTATCACTCTGCCGTTTTACGGCCTCTAGTAAAGATTTAATCAGGTCATCCTTACTATCTCCCCTGAAGGAGCTTGAATGAGCAGGACTGGGAGGGGAAGAGGCATGGACGCTGGAGCGGGTAGAATACATGAGGTCTTCTTCCTGTGAACCTGGCCTGGTTTGCCCAATAGGGGAATCAGTCAAGTAGTCATCCAAATAAACTGGACGAATAGACTTCCACTGGGAACGTCTAGGGGATGGTGGGGCTGATGCTGAATCCATGATCCACAGGAAATAGTCAACATCCGGCTCGAAGGACCATGTGAAGGGCTGTTTGAAGGATGAGGTAGGTGGCTGGATCAGGATTTAGGAGTTCGACTATCTACTGTGGGGTGTCAGTGAGGACACGGTAGGCAGGTATACGTTTAATAACGTTTATTTAGGTTCCCGAGAAGCACAGAGTATACAGGTAGGTATGGTTGCTGAAAACAGAATACTAGGAATAGAATATCAGTAATTTGTACTAATAAACTAATAAACTGATGCATAATATGTTGCATGCTATGAAGAAAGAAATGAATGGAAACAAATTACAATCTAGACTGAAATAGATATCTCACAGAAATATTATCAGAACGTTACAGGAAAAATGCAGGAATACTACAGGCATATTACTGAAACATTGCCAAAGTAACATAAATATATACAAATGATCCATCAATGATAGAGAAATCCAACTTACATTCTTCATGAACGCATACAGGCTTTTACTCTGTCAGGTGGAGAGTCAAACTGACTCCTATGAAGAACATGTGGGATTTTGTTTTCTGTGTTATCACATACAGTGTTTGCAGAACACCTTCACATACATCAGGTTTCTCTTTTAAGCAAAGCCTGTCCAGTAGTTTGAGGACTAAAGCTTGTGCTAGTTCATTTGGTATTTCCTCCAGAGTACACAGAACTGCATGTGAAGTAATAATTGCCTGTTTTACATATTCCTTGGGAAAGTTTGGAAAGCGTCTGACTGCTCCTTCAATGTAGGTGTTCAGATTTCCAGTGTCCTTCAGCCATTTGATGCTTCCCTGCTGGTATTTTTCAACATTTTGCCCAGTTACAGTAAAAAGACTTTCAATCTGACCATTGTCAGATGTGTCTGAGGATCCTCCAACAGCATGTGACTGTCGAAAGTTTTGAACACTTGTTCCGGTGTTTTACTTTGCACAGCAATTGAAACATCCAGGAAATATGTGATTTCAGAGCAGAATTTATCTCCTGTCAATGCGAGCTTGTGAATCATCTGACTTATTTTTTCATTGTGAGTCACATGTTTAGGATCAATGGGAGATATGGCTATCACCAGTGCACCAGCAGAGATGAGTACTTTCACAACATAATGTCTGTTGTTGATGGCAGCAGCTTGCAGTGGTGAGTATACCTGTAGATTACATCCATTTGGATTATATCTTGCTTCAAGCAGTTTTTCTGCAAAATCAAGTGGTGCTTTGTATAGTGAGACATGATGCAGAGATGTGAAGCCTAGTGCTGAAGCATTGTTTGGGTCTGCACCCTGCTGCAAAAGTAAAGTAAAAATATTCCTGTTGTGAGTTACAACAGCAGCAGTCAGTGGGGTTATGCTGTCTTTACACTTTGTGTATGGGTCAATGTCATTAATGTTGTTCTCCTTTAATAACTGTTTTAGCCTCTTGAGATTATTGTCAATTACACACTGAATTATACGATGTGTTTCTGTTGGGCATGCTGGCAGTTGGAGCTGTGTGACAAAATTCATTTCTTTTCTTCAGCGTAACTGAAAAAGAAAAGGTTAGAATATCAATGTTACATGATCTATGAATCATATCATATTCATGATAAATTATATTTAAAAATAATATATTTAGCTGGGGTGCAAATCCATCAGAAGCCATTCCCTGTGACTACATATAAGTACCAGAAGTAATGCAAAATCATTTCTACAACTTGAAAACTCATCTAACTACTACACTTGTCCTAACTACTGGAATTGCTGACAGCATTAACTACGTGTTTGTTACAGAGTGCCACACCTTTCCCTCACTGACCTTTTGAATTTAAACTTCCTCCTTCAGGTCTCCAACAGCCTGGTGGCAGATAAACTAGCATGGTGAAAGTGAGATTTATATGGAGCCAATCTAAACACTAATGGTGTCATTATCGTAGAGCAGGGCTGCCCGATGTGTGGCCAACGGGCCAAAGTTGGCCACACTTCAGAATATAAATCCTTTTTTATGCTGTTGTATTTTTTAAGGTAAAAATACTGTTTAGGGTTGCCCCATGTAGAGAGGCTGTCCTCAGGCTTTGAATCTGACCTGTGGCCCTTTGCTGTGTGTCACTCCTGCTGTCTCTCTTCAGCTCATCTGTCCAACACATGACTGCAAAAAATAAATAAATGCTCTTGAAATATTTTGGGTCCTTAAATGTTATTCATATTTTTCCGTTCTGTTTTCTTTTCCGCTTATCCATGAGCGTTGCGGGGATGTTGCCGCTTTTTCCCCCCTAAGGGGTTGCGGGGCTTACTGGGGCCAAATCCAGTTTACTCAATGGGCTAGGCCAGGGTACAGCCAGGATGAGTCGCCAGCTCATTGCAGGACCCTTACTGATGGCAGTGGCTGCCACACAAGGTGCCAACTGCACATCATGAGCAATTTTGGGGTTCAGTATCTTGCTCAAGGATACTTCGACATGTATGGCTCAGTCCCGCCCCAGGGGAGCTTGGAGTCGAACCAGTGACCTTCCAATCACTAGTCCACCAGCTCTACCCACTGAGCTACAGCCGCCCCATTCCTATTTTTAGGGGGCCAAGCCCGAGGGGCATACGCGTTTCCTAGGACCAGCGGTGCTAGGAACCCTATTGTAATCGTTAAGATTTTTATTTTTATTTTTCTCCGGCTAAAAGTGGTGCTGCAGGCTAAACCGTGCGAGGGAGGGCGGTGCAATTTGGAGGGTTCGTCCAGACTCCTGCGAATATTTCAGACACAAAAAACTACATATATCCGCCTGCAGGGGGCGCTATAACCTAGGAAAACACATTTTTGCCTATGACTCCCAAACCATATGTCGCACATTCAAAAACCTTGTATCCTGACTGATGAACCTGAATGGAGCTGAATCACTTTGCGATTGGCCACGCCCACTTCCGGTTAGAAAGTTTTTTCGCAAAATCGCAAAAACTGGAAAACCTACTTTTTCAAACTCCTCCTTGGGATTCTGTCCGATCTGCATGAAACTTGCAACGTACTCTCTTTAACTGGACCTGATCTAAAGTTATCAAAAGAATTTTGCTCGGTCAAAAAATGCGCAAATTATTAACGAACAAATTTCTGTAGCTAGCTATAAAAATGTAAACTGCTTGATATCTCGGTCAAACTAAATGCTATTGACACCAAATTTGAGATCCTTGGTTGCCATGAGACTGGGAAAGGATGAGCTGAATTTGGGGGCGCTTAAAATATTTGAAGTTTATATCTCTTCACCATCGCCACACCGATTTTTACGAAATTTTGTCGGTATGATGTAGGGCCAATCCTGAGGCCATATCTTGAAGGTAGTCATGACCGGTCAATGTGGGCGTGGCTTATTACAAGATAAACAACAAACATTAATTTCAGCAAAACTATTATGCTGAGAGCTTGGAAATTTATATTGTACATATAGAATAGGACATAGTTCTTCCATACCAAAAACCACTTGTACTCCACTAGGTGGCGCTATAATGGATGCCATCGCCTTTTTGCCTGTAACTTCCACATTTTGAATAACACATTTGCAAACCTTATATCCATATGTTCCCTGAATAGAGCTGGATTTTCTGACATAGGACACGCCCACTTCTGCTGCACATTTCCTTCGCTAAAGCACCACATATGCAAAACCTACTTTTTCGAACTCCTCCTTGGGATTTTATCCGATCTGCGTGAAACTTGCCACGTACACTCTTCAGCTGGACCTGATCTAAAGTTATCAAAAGAATTTTGCTCTGTCAAAAATTGCGCAAATTCTATATGGACAAATTTCTGTAGCTTGCTATAAAAATGTAAACTGTTTGATATCTTGGTCAAACTAAATGCTGTTAACACCAAATTTGAGTTCCTTGGTTGCCATGACACTGGGAAGGGATGAGCCGAATTTGGCGAATTTTGCCCACTAGGGGGCGCTCAAAAGATGGGAACTTTATATCTCTTGAACTGCTACACCAATTTTTAACGGTCAATGTGGGCGTGGCTTACTACAACAAATCCAAATCGGCACACATTCAGCCTTTTGCTCTTCCAGTACACTTCACATTACAGCGAATACCACGGCTCAGACGATGGCCTGTGTCTTCACTTTTGCCCCGAGCCGTCATCCTTTGGGCCAACTTCCATGGGCTCTGCGGTGCGTGGGGTCTGAGTCGCGCGGGGGGCTTGGCCCCTGTTCATAACTGCTTGCAGTTCTAGTTGTGTTTGCTTTTAGTTCATTAAGTTTCAGTTTTTTCCGCCAAGAAAAAAAGGTTTGAGCACCCGTGTTCTCGAGCCATCACATTGTGCATTCAACAATCAACTTATTGCAATGGTGATTACCAGAATCTGTGTACATGAATAACTAGAAGTGGACATACCTGCCAGGCTTCTTCCATGGAGGTTACTCGAGGCCAGACTGAATGCCGCTGTGCCTTATGTCAATATCTGAGGACACATAATAACAATGTGCGTGCATGCAATAAAAAAATATATATACATTTACTAAAGTGAGGAGAAAGCCCATCAAAATTGACTTCACTAGCCAAGTGTTGCTACAGCCTTGACATGAGGCATGGGTTACAACACTGTTAACAAACTAACTAATCTATTTGAGACGGTTATATCAGAAGTGGTTGTGCTTTTTCTTGCTGACTGCTTCTCTGAATTCCTTTATCCTTTTTTTCATTTTCATTCAACTTCACTTCCACTGGGTTCCACTGGGCCGATCTGGGAATCCTCAACGTTTGTGAATGGCATTGAACATTGAAAACATTTGAACATTGAAACATTTCTTAACATTCATCTTACATATCTTTGACAGCCATCTGCAGAAGGACACAATAATTGAAAATAAAGACAGCATCAGAGTTAACTCGCTCAGCTTTTAGCAGCTTTGTAAAAACACTGAACCACACAAATCTCTTAAAAATAATTGACAATGTGTAATTATTGTTTCAGTGTTTATAAATTATGCTACTGTATCACTCACTGGTGCTCAAGGAGGTTTTAGATGAAGCACAGTCATCCCAGTGTGTTTGTCTGGGTAGGCTTGGTTATGGGTATCCATCTTATTGACCAATTTTGATGGAAGCTGCAACACCTCAAATAATTATTATGAGTTGTTAAAAACTGTCTAGTACTGCTGTTCTCAAACTGTGGTGGTATGTGAGCTCCCTCTAGTGGTACGCACAGGAATCCAAGGAACATTTTTATAAAATAAAATACATCAAAAACTTTTAGGAACATATGATTCTTCATAAAATACTGCAGGATTGCGAATGAAAACAACTAAACTGAAGTGTAATTCCAAATAAGTTTTGTCTTTCCTGTAATAATATTTTTTGTTTCAGTGTGCTACATAGTCACATACATACGACATTCAATATTGCAGTAAAAACCAAGCAATAACCTTGAGGGCTGAGAAATGAAGCCAGTGCAGGAGTAACAAAAAATACAGTCCCTCGAATGGCCACTCGAGGCTGGCTCCAAAAGTGAGTCAATCTCCACTGCATCTCCATCTTTTTTCTGTCTGTCTACCTTACTCTTTCTTTCTGTTCACAGTTAGTAAGATCAAGTCATTCCCCAGAAATGAAGAGGAAGTTTCAGTGCACTACAAAAGTGCAGGGCAAAGATAACACAGGCTCCTTTAGAGAGGTTAGTCAAGTTAATGTTAGTCAAGTTAATGCTCTGTCTACACAATATCATGAATATTTTGTTTGCAACAAAGAAAGTACGGAAATTAATTCATCCTGTGAGGGGAGACTTGATGTTCGATTAATATTGTGTCATGTTATAGCCACCATAACTCTAACATAACATGATGCTAATATAACCTGAACATAACATAACATAACATAACATAAGGAAACATATCTTCCAATCATACATTAATTGCTGAACTCTTACTCATTGTGTATTTTGAGGGCAACATTCAGCTCAATTAAAACAAACTCTAGAAACAATCAGGATTTGGAAAGTTCTTATTGAAGTTGTAAAAATACATATATATTTTCAATACTATTCAATTAATGAACAAGGTCCCTTTACCTTCTGAGTTTAAAGTCCGTGTAAAGCGGCAAAAAAATTGTGTTATGAGTTTGTCACACCAAAGAAACATGTATCATTGACCACTGAGCCAAATTTGAAAGATCAAAAAAATTGTTAAGTATATAAAATTAGGTCTCTAAATCATGGAAAAACAAGCACTTCTTTCTGCTGTGAAACGCTGGGGGCGTGTCAGTTAGAGGCGCTGGAACCACGCCCATGCGGCGGGGGCTACACGTCATGTTAATGACGTCGGTGTCTCCCCAGGTGTTCCCCAGGTGTTCCCCTTGTCTATCTAAACCCGCGGACAGTTTATAATCATATAGATGCTGTTATAACGTGTAGTGATTGAGATCCTGACCCACTAAACATCCTGGAAAGTGACGGAGTTAAGTTTTTATCGCTAAATTACATAAATTATACATAATCACCATCAGTAAACAGGACGCTGTCTGACTCTGTCACTCGCGGGGACGGAGGCTGTTTTCTGGGGGACAGTTTCCTTTAGTCTAGGTCAGGAGGGCTGGCGGTCGCGGTGATTTATTTTCGTCAAACACTCGGTGAGTTAAACACTCTTGTGACAAGCGTGACAGACGCTGTTTTGTGAGCAGAAATGTGAGGAAGAGTCGGGAGGACAGGGAGGGGACGGACAGGAGGACAGACGCTTCTCCACATACAGCTGTGGTATTTGTTTTCCTCATATAAGTTGCTAAAGACAGTTACAGTTACTACGTCACTTTTGTTCGGTCCTGTAACGTTGCTTTGTGGTACATTTCTCTGTATTTAGTTGAGTGAAGGACCTGTGCAGTTATCAGACTGTCAGACCGACACGCCCTCGCTCCGCGCCTCCGGATTATCCGTTCACACTGGGACGGCTCACCAATAATGCGGCCCTGATACTACCGCCACATACCGCCGGTGGGACCCGCCGTCAGCAGGACGGAGAGGGTCAGCGGCGGCGCGGCCACATCAAGCCGGTGGGACCCGCCGTTAGCGGGACGGAGGGCATGCTGCGGCGCGGCGGCCACATCATGCCGGTGGGACCCCACATCATGCCGGTGGGACCCGCCGTCAGCGGGACGGAGGGCATGCTGCGGCGCGGCGGCCACATCATGCCGGTGGGACCCCACATCATGCCGGTGGGACCTGCCGTCAGCAGGACGGAGAGGATCGGCTGCGGCGCGGCCACATCATGCCGGTGGGACCCGCCGTCAGCGGGACGGAGGGCATGCTGCGGCGCGGCGGCCACATCATGCCGGTGGGACCCGCCGTCAGCGGGACGGAGAGTGTCAGCGGCGGTCAGCAGCGGTCACATCTCCTCGTTGGCGGAGGAGAGGATGCAAGCTGGGGACGGAGTTGACCAGCGTCAATGGACTCCACCGTTTCCTTACGTTTCATCCGAAGGAAACTTAAATAAGCTAACAGCGCCGTCACCCTGCACACTGTGGCATCCAGGAAAGATGCAGAGCGATGTGGAGGAGACATGGCTGGTTAGCTGACTGGTTGGCTGGTTAGCTAGCTGCAAACTATTGTAAGCAATGCAATCCGAAACTGGAGAGTGAGTGGGAGAACCGCTGAAGCCCATGCGCTGAACGCATTTATACCACTTCCGCAGCAGGGCGGGGTTTATGCAAATCATATGGCCGCGTTACCTAACGCGGCCATGATTTGCATGATTTCTGACCCGCCCATTAAATCCTGAACACAGAAATGTTGAAAAACTGTTTGTGAGCCTAGCTCCAAAATTAAATTCTACATGGCCGAATGGCTTTTACATGTTTTAAGTAAACACATTTATGACCCGTTTAATGTGTTTAGAAGAAAATGGCTGATTTTGGTTTACACGGACTTTAATACATTTCTGCAAAAGAAGATTTTATTTTTTCAAAGCAAGCGCAAAGACCCATTCAGATATTTGTGTGACAAACAGGAATTGTAGTCTTTGTTTTATGTACGTTTTGTATGTTGTAAGCCAGAATTCAGTATCTTCAAACAACAGAACCAAACCTCTTGATTTTTCTTGCAATCTTTCTGAAATGGCAACACATGTGCGAGACTATGGCAGAACGGTTAATGAGACAGGATAATCAAGAAAGTAAAATGACTCACATAATGTAGTTAAATGGAAAAATACACAAATTGTAAAATAATAGAAAAAACTTAACTATTGTCATCTTCAGGGTCTTTTCAGGTTATATTGACACGCCAAGAAGTGAAAAGAACTGTAACTTTGCAACCCACATGGTTGGCTGGTCCAACTCTAACACAACATGATGTTTTTTGTTCATATGACATGACTTGCATAATTTGTAAGATACAACTAAAATCGACAGATAAATGTAGCAAAATAAAAGAAGAACATGATCCTGATCATGATGATTCCCATGTAAAAATATAAAATCTTAAAAAATACAACTTCTATACCATAACAAGTGAGGAGAAAGTCCTTTGAATCCTACTTTTATATCATCTTTCTAATCTACTTACTGTTACTGTCAACCTTTTGAAAATAGTTATTATGTAGAACACATATGCAAAACTTTACAGGCTTATTTGACAGGAAACATGTTGACATGTCACAGTAAGTAAAAGCACAGGTGTGAATAACAAAATGAATCATGACTGAATTCCATTTAGCTGCTTCAGTTTCAGGGTCCTGGTATTGTTCATGCTGGCTCACTGTCAGGTCTTATTGGGACACTTCAATAAAAAAGAGACACCATTAATGTTATTCGTAACATTTCCTTTTAGGTCTCATGATATCAGGTGTGAAAAAGGCCTCTTGGACTATCTTTGTGCAGTGCTGCTGAAGCCTTGCTATGGGGTTGGATTGGGACATTACAACTAATGGTGTTCTTTGACACCAGAACTGGTTGTGCTTGGTTGAGACTCTTGTACTGGGACACCTGGTTGCTCCTCATTTATGGACAGCATTGTGAACCTTGTGGCGATGTCTTCTCTCTGAAACATTTCCTTCAGGGGGATCTCTGAATTCCAACCTTTGCTCTTGGCAAACTTGTAAACACATCCGAAGAGATCAGGAAACAGCTCCATCACTTTAACTTTCTCTGCATCTTTGGCACTGCAAAGTAAAAGGAACCTTTCATTACAAAGTATTGAAAACTAGCATATATGGGTGAATGACACCCATAACCAAAACATCACATTGTGTGCTAGTAGACTTAATGACTCCTGCATTGTGTTTTGACTTTCAGTTGTCATGCATCTTCTACTATTGAACTGTTTGTGATAGTAATAATAATTCAAGGGAATGTAGTTGATGGATCAGAAAACTAATTTATTACGTTTGGCTACAAATAGTTCATTAAATAACACAGAGTAAGATACTAGAAAAATACAATTAACAAATTAAGTAAGATTAAAAATCATTTCCTCTGGCTGTACTGTTTAAATCATGCATACAGCACTGACAGGGCCATCAAAGATAAGGTCTGCATGAGAGATAACATGCTCAGTTTCTGACAGTTGGCTTTAATAGCTGATTATCAAAGATATTAGATTTTTAACAAACTCCAAGTGCTGATTAGGGCTGCTGTCCACTGAAATATTTAGAGCAAGCAAATAAACGTGCTTTGTTTTCAAATAGCTTTGTCAGATGTACCCAAATGCAGTGCCATGTTATCCTTTTTGACCTCCTACATTTAACTGATATAATTGGCTTGTTTTTAGTTTGAAAACTGGTTTCCAGGTGAATATAGATGCAGAGCATCAGCAAGAAGTGGAATGTACGTGAGGAAATATGAATGAATTAATAGTTTTATTTTGGTTACAATATAAAATACTTAAATCATGTGCAATCTACTGGCAAATATTATCATACAGACTTCCACTCAACATTTTCTCACAAAAAAAAAAAATTAAACAAACTCTGTAGCCGAAAAAGGAAAAGGCTGAAGCCGAGGCTTATTTTTGCCCATCATGTGCAATCCATGAAATAACCCAAAGTATCAGTAATACAAATAGGAAGAAAAAACAACAACAAAAAAACATAACAAAAATTTACTAAATTCTTACTTCTTAATCATTTCACATTTCAGTTATTTTACATTGTAATCCTCAATTATTTTACCTTTCAATGTTTTTTTGAAACTCAACAGTGATCTACACAATTTCAGTTCATCACTACGTCCATTCCATAATTTAACTCCCAAAAATGAAACATATCTATATTTAAGATTAGTTCTCACTTTACATATTTCAAAGACACACAACCCTCTTAAATTATAGTTTTTTTCTCTCAATTTAAAATTTTTTTGAATACAGGTGGGGAGACTTTTATTCCTTGCTCGAAATAATATTTCTAATGTTTTTATATGTACAATGTCTAAGAATTTTAAGATGCCAGACTTTATAAATAATTTATTAGTGGTTTCGCGATAGGGAGCTTTATTGATTATTCTAATAACTCTTTTCTGGAGTTTAATTATAGGGTCTATGTATGTCCTGCATGCATTTCCCCAAACTTCAACACAATATGACATATATGGCATTATAAGTGAGAAGTATAATATACGCAGACATTTATTGATCAACGAATCCCCTACTTTGTAAATAATAACAATAGATTTAGCTAATTTATTTTTAATATATTCTATATGTGGCTCCCAACTGAATTTATGATCTAAAATTACTCCCAAGAATTTAATCTCATATACTCTTTCAATTTTTACTCCATTCAGGAATAATTTAATTTCACAATTAGCCCTAACACCACCAAACACCATAAATTTTGTTTTATTTTCATTTAATGATAACTTATTAATATCAAACCATTCTTTTAACATGATCAACTCCTTTTCTACTGTTGACAACAATTCTTTAATATCTGGTCCTGAACAAAATAAATTTGTATCATCCGCAAATGTAATGAATTTCAACTTATTAAATACTGTACAAATATCATTCAAATAAAGTATAAATAACTTAGGTCCCAATACCGAACCCTGTGGTACACTACAAGTTACTTTTCCAAAATGTGACACAATATTATTAATTTTTACATACTGAAACCTATTATTCAAATAACTTCTTATCCAATGTTGTGTAACACCTCTTATTCCATAACACTCCAATTTCTGCAGTAGTAAGGAATGATTAATTGTATCAAATGCTTTACGTAAATCAACAAAAACACCTACAGCATATTATTTCTTATCTATAGCCGTAGCTATATTTTCTACAAACTCCATCATTGCTAAGGATGTTGATCGGTTGCTTCTAAACCCATGTTGATGGTCACTCAGTAACTCATATTTCTCCATAAAATTATCCAATCTGTTTACAAACAATTTTTCGAGTATTTTTGATAACTGAGGTAGCAAAGACACAGGTCTGTAATTTGATATGATATGTTTGTCACCATTTTTATAAATTGGGACCACCTTAGCCATTTTCATCATATCAGGAAAAATACCTGTTTGAAAAGATTTATTACATACATAAGTAAATGGTTTGAGGACAGAATCCATTACTTCCTTTACAAGCGACATATCATCAATAGTATTATCATCTGTGGATTTTTTACTCTTAAACTTCCGTACCACTTCTAATACATCACTCTCACAAACTCCACCAAGAAACATTGAGTTGTTACTGTTGAACGCAAAATCATAATTATGGTCTACATCACTAATTTCCCTTGCTAAATTTGGGCCTACATTGACAAAAAAATCATTAAACTCATTAGCAATTTCCTCTGGATTTTCAACAATTGAATTGTCATTATTTACAAAATATGCTGGAAAATCATTTTTACTACGGTTTTTTATCAAACCATTGAGCACTCACCAGGTACCCTTAATGTTATTTTTGTGTTTTTGCAGCAAATGATCAAAATAGTCTTTTTTGTGCAGTCTCATAATAGATGTCAATTTATTTTTTATATTTTTTATACTTGTCCTCCTTTTCCTTTGTTCTATATGTGATAAATTCCCTATAGAGCCTATTTATCTTTTTACAAGCTTTTTACAACCCTTCTGTAAACCATGGTTTTCTCTTCTTTTTGGATTTTGTCTATACTCTTTCAATGGACAATGGTGATGATCATAATATAACAAAAATGTATCTAAAAATGCATCATATGATTGATTAGTATCGTCTACATAAACTTCCTGCCAGTCATGATTCATAAGGTCTGCCTCTCTTGATTTTATTCTAACTAAGTTACTAGTCTGTGTATTTGTTCCTACTTTTAACCTTTTGTTCATTTCTAACAGAACAAAAACAGGCAAATGATCACTCACATCAGTCACTAATAATCCACTAACTATTTTAACATCAGTTACATTTGTAAAAAATATTATCAATCAATGTTGCAGCATCTTTAGTTATTCTGCTAGGTTTTACGATTAACGGATGTAAACTCAAACTAAACATAATATTAACAAACTCTTCGGTTTTCATATGATCATTAGATTTCAGCAAATCAATACTGAAGTCACCACAAACCAGATTAGTCTAATCATTATGTTTTTCATATAATTCAGAAATCTTCTCATTAAATTGGTCAATACATGATCCCGGTGTTCTATAAATGCAACTGATTAATATATTTTTAGCTCTTTCAACCTCAATTTCAATGGTTATACATTCCATCACATTGTCAATAACAATGGTCATATCCCCAATAACTTTGCATTTAAAGGCAGTCATCAGGGCAACACCCCCTCCCCTTTTATTACTCCTATTTTGCCAAAACATTTCATAACCCTCTAATCCATCCTGTAGATTTTTTTCATCGCTCAACCAAGTCTCTGAAATTGCTTTTATACTAAACTTTTGTTGAAGCTGTTGAAGGTAATCTTTAATTTTGGAGAAGTTACTGTAGAGACTCCTACTATTAAAATGAATCACTGAAAACCCCTCCATCTTCATACTGGATTAAACTCATCTTCAGAATAATATATGATCTAAACATTAAAGAGGTCATATTATTCTCTCTGCCTTTCCTTTATTGTGTTATGTAGCATTTTTGTTCCTGTGAAAGGTCTGCAAAGTAAAAAAGGGGTTATTATCAGGGTTATTATTAGATATATACACTGAGTCAGACAGCAGACATACAGTTGCTACTGCTGTAGGCGATGACATTTTAGATCACACTACCTTGTTCGGCATGACCCGCCCTACTCTGCCTCTGATTGGCTACATCCTGCCTGTGAAGATATGCGCATGTGCAACTCTCACCAAAAATTTAACAGAGGCGAGATGTCTCACTCTGTAACTAAAACGGAGCATCCACGACACAGTGTGAAAAGGTATGTTAATAATGATTAATAATTAATGTGTTTTTTGAAAATTAAAGTACGTAAACCTAATTAACTAGGACCTCCAAATAAAAATATCAACATAGAAATTAGCAGAATATGACCTCTTTAAGAATTACATGCCATAAAGATGTACTTTTAGCTGAGTTTCACTTACTAGTGATCATGAAGGTTTCGGATGAAGCGCAGTAATCCCAGTATGTGTTCAGGGTAGGGTCTCTTCTTTCCATCCATCTTCTGGACCAACTCTGATGAAAACTGTAACACCGAATAAAATTAGTTTAGTTAGATAGGGAGGAATATAAAAGTTGAAGTTGTTATGTTGCAGTCACCTTATTTTTCCACTGTCTGAAGGATCCATCCCTGGCGTATTGTTCTATTGAACGAATCAGTTCCGGGTCAGCATTTCGGCAGTTTGACGCCTCCTCCCTGTTGCCAGTCCTTCTCAAGTAGTAAACTCTCCTGACAAAAAAGTTTATCTTAGAATATATGAATTATATGAATTACAAAATGAACAAAAACATCATATAACATAAAGGTTCTGTTCCTATTTTAATAAACATGAAACACTCACTGGCATTTGTAACAATGGTAATAATTAAAAATACAGCCTTGCAACATAGCCTTACTCAAAAGTTTGTCATTCCATTTGTCTAGATAATGACACAAATGATATATCATTGTTGTTTATTTAATATAACACATAATATATAGTATAATAATATCTAATTAGGGTAACAGATAGAAACCAACTAAACCAGCAGTACAGTTCTCTTGCAATGTGTCACTAATTGACCTCTAAGAAAGTCTAATAAGGTCCTAACAAGATTATAATTAGCAACATATTACCCTGTAATAAAGTGAAACTACATTAAATAAAGCCCAATAAACGCACCATCCTCTGAGTGCTGTTCTCCGTCTGATCATTATTAATATGGCACTACATCCATCAATTACAGCCTGTGTTGTCTAATGGAGCCATTGTAGGTCTGTGGTGGAGTGTGGTGTCTTCAGTATTACTTGGTAGTGAGGGGGTGTCTAATCAGTATGTTATGGATCTGACATGGTATCTTATTGCATGATCTTGTATGCAATAGGATATTTCCTATTTGGTTTCTAATTACAACATAATTCTGCATAGTAGTCTAAGTATTTACATTTTTGGTCTAATAATGCATTCTATGCAATTCCTAATTATAACCTGATTTTGGTGTATGGCTTATAATTATGGTAGAACTTTATCATACTTACTTTTTATTTTTTGTCTAATTTGTTATAAAGTACGACTTGTAGCATCTTATTAGTTAAGAAGGCTATAACTGTCTTTGTTTACTGTCAAATAAATACCATACATCTTATCAATGTGCTCTAACATAAAGTGCACGTATTTCCTTTCTACCTTTTAGTGGTCCAGAAGAAGGGATGACTCAAGCATTCTTCCACTGTAGGTCTGCTCTCTGGTTCTTTATTGATCATCCATTCGATGAAGTCCTTTGCCACCATATCTTCAACATGGTCCAACGTGTACAAACCTTTATGAATGTTGTACTCACATTCAAAGAGTTTGTCGCCGAAAGGATGGTGTCCTCCAGAGAGGATGTAATAAATCAGCATCCCTGCCACCTTGAGAATTAAGAGAACAGTTTTGCAATATAGGAAGTATTTTCTCCAAGTCATCAATAGAGTTTACATAACAGTTAAACTGACCTGTATGTCAGTGCTCCGCTTGTATCTTATGTCTGCTTCGTCCGTTAAAGTCTCCCTGGCCATCCAGCATCTTGTTCCTGCACTGCCTGTGCAATAAGTTGTTTGTCCTTTAAGTAACCGTCTACTGATGCCAAAATCAGCTAATCTCGCCCTCCCGGTAACATCTGCAGGACAAATCACAAAAAAGGTATTATGAATTATAAATTTGGAATACTGTTGCTGTTATTCTGAATTTCTGATTTAATTTCATTACTCCACTACATTTTGAACTTTTCTTACCAATCAAAACATTCTGTGGTTTGAGATCACGG